>NC_134495.1:27905257-28086243 GCF_040206685.1 Ascaphus truei
AACCTGTATACTTTTGCGAAAATCTCCAAGTTCCAAAAAGTTTGGCTGAATGTCAAAAAAATAAGTGACTTCATTTTGAGGTTTTTTTTTAATATACAGAACCAATTACATGTAGACTCTGCAAAAATGTGTTGGAAGCAAAACATCAACTTTAATATAACCCCGATGGATTTTAGCTGCTTAAAAATGGGGAAGAATAGAAGAGTTCTGGATATTATTTGTTTGTAAAACATTACTTTGGGTTATTTGATAATGATACTGTACATTATAGCCTGTTTTAAACTGCACTAAGTGAAACTGGTGCCCCCAAGCATAAACCAGTGAGAGTATAAAACCCTTTATGGGGTGCCGGTATCTCCTATGCAAAGAAATGTCCCAGTCACGTGATGCGGGACATTTCAATGCAGAGGGATACCCGCACTCCATAAAGGTGCGTGTATCTCGGGAAGCAGGGGGTCCCCGGACATACACTGGCGACACACTTTATTCGAGCTCGGCTAGTCCCACGAATTCGGGTATACCCGGGTGTATTGAGGTTTGTGACTGTTTTCTGCCCGAGTGCATTGAGGTATTTTCCAAGCAGGGATTGAAGCATTTTATTCCCGCTGGCTGCAATACTGCACAGTATATATATATATATACTGCATTACAATTCATGAATTTATGCCATCTGGTAGACACGCGAAGCATTGCAGCCTATTAAATCCTAATCATTATCATTTAACAGATCAGCCGCCCGTCAGCCAGGCATGAACCCAGGCTGGGAAGGCAAACGCAACGGGGCTTGTCAGAGGTGAGGAGCGGCGCATTCCAGGTATCTGCCAGGTACATACCGGGTATTTGCTCGAATAAAGTGTGTCGGTGCAGTAAAACCAGCAGGGTTCAGCTCCGGAGACACCCTGCACATCTACACTATTAAAGAAATGTATATCAATAAATATTTTAATAAACATCAATACACGTCCCCGTCCCCCCCCTCCGCCCAAACCCATACAGTGCAGAAATGAGCAAAATAACTATTATCCAGATATGGATAATAGATTATTTGCCCATTATTAAACACTGCATTAGCACACAAAAATAAAGTAAATAAATACAGTTATACTTACCACAATAGCAGGTCCCTCTGTCCTCGTATCAAGAAAGCATATACAGTATACAGTACATAATAAAGACATTATAATGGCCCCTAGCCACTTAATCACCTTAGTGGTTACTAACCGCTATAGATTAAGGGGTTAACCCACCCTGACCCGATACAAACCCGGGAGGCCTAAACACCCACCCCTGACTGACTATACCCACCCTGTACCCATTGAGTAGTATAGTGGTACATCATACCCATATAATAACAATATGGACATGATAAGCCTCTATAGCACTCAATGGGCACCCTAATTACAATACATTAATACACAAGACACCCAATAATAAAACAAAACTAAACTCTAAAAAAACACACTTCACTAAATAAAAACAGTAGCCAGCTAATCCAATCAATACAAGCAATAACAACATCAACAATTAATTAATTAAACCATTAACTAATCAAACCAAAATATTCCTAAACCAACTCAAAATGAATAGTAACACTAACCAATCAAAATAATTAATTACTAAAACATTAATGAATTTAAACAGTATCCAATGCCATCCGCCATGAAGATCCGGATCAGGTACCCCAATCTTCTTTTTTCTTTCTTTAATCACCTTCTTCTATCTTCATCTGTCACCATTTCTTGATCTTCTTTATCTTCTATCTTCATCTGTCACTCCAAAAAGCCACATGGTAAATCCCAACCGATGTTGTCTCGTCATCTTCTTGGGCTCAAATGAGGCGTCACGGCCTTAAATAGGGCTTGTGACGTCACATTTAGCCTCAAAATGGTTAACAGCCACCTGATTGGCTGTTAAAACCATGTTCCGACTTTTATTTTTTTATTTTTTTTTACATGAAGTCATTTAAAGGTAATGATGCCAGCCAATCAGAATGGCTGTGCTTCATTTGCGTTTAAGATGACGTCACGAAGCTGGCTTCACATGGTAAGTCAGCCAATAAGATCATGGGAACCAATTCCACACTCTGATTGGCTGAAATACCATGTGACACCGGCCATCTTGGATATAGTGACATCATCTTAAAGGCAAATTAAGCACAGCCATTCTGATTGGCTGGCATCATTCCCTTTAAGTGACATCATGTAAAAAAAATGTTTAAGTCGGAACATGGTTTTAATAGCTAATCAGGTGGCTATTTTGAGTTGGTTTAGGAATTAATTGGTTTGATTGGTTAATGGTTAAATTAATTCATTGTTGATGTTGTTATTGCTTGTTTTGATTGGATTAGCTGGCTACTGTTTTTATTTAGTGAAGTGTGTTTTTTTGTAGTTTAGTTATGTTTTATTATTGTGTGTCTTGTGTATTAATGTATTGTAATTAGGGTGCCCATTGAGTGCTATAGAGGCTTATCATGCCCTTATTATTATTATATGGGTATGATGTATCACTATACTACTCAATGGGTACAAGGTGGGTATAGTCAGTCAGGGGTGGGTGCTTAGGCTTCACGGATGGGTGAAGGGGTATTAGCCCTAAGGATGGGTGCCTAGACCTTGCGGGTGGGTAGCGGTTGGGTTAACCCCTTTATTACCTTAGCGGTATTAACAGCCACTAAAGGCCAAATTACCCCTTCACCCACCCTCGCTAGCCACAGTAAGCCTGGCATGGGTGTTTAACCCCTTCATTGCTTTTGCAGTTAGCCGCTAAGGTAATGAAGTTGCTGTAAATGCATTTTTCCTGCATCGAATGCATGCCGGGGGGCTCCGGAGCTGGTATTAATGGTATCAGCTCTGGAGACCCCCGGCATCAATCCGAGTCAAGAAAAGGGCCTGATTTTTTCTAAGTACAGACATATCGCAGCTCATCGAGGCATCTCCCCACCAAATTACCAAAATTTTGAGATGAATTAGATTTGGGGAGAAGAACGCCTTTTAGGGCTGCGATTGGCCGCGACAGCCGACTCGCAGGTATCTGAATTGCACGAGTTTATGATCCTTCCGAAAATGGTCGATAAGCGGCTGATCGCCGCTCAATTGGCGATTTTCTTTGGATCATAAAATTTTGCGTCGATTCAGGCCGTTATCGAGCACTTATCGAGGCTTACTGAATATGAGTAGCCATTTTGGTCGATAAGTGCTTGATAAGGGCCTTATCGAGGCTTTGTGAATGAGGCCTTATATGTTAATTCTTGCAAAATATCCCTGTATGCACTGACTGTAGACAAACATCCAGTATCCCTAATGCATTCTTAACTTGGCCATTTTATAAATGATAATGTCTAAACTAAATATTTGTTTTAAGAATGTAAAGGATATATTGTAAATAAAACATTAGAAAAAAATGTTTTACTTTATTTTACAGCTGGGCAAAACCACGCTCAAATCAAAAACACGAAGGGGCCAACCCTTACCTCATTTGTATTTTAGGTTCTACTTTCAGCAGACAGCTTTTATTTTCTATATATATCGAATAAAGAATTTGACTCATGAGTGCAAAAGTGAAAAGACTTATTTACAGTAGTCACTCTAAAAAAAAAGTCATACTTACAAAATAATGCTTAAGCACAAACCATTGAACAAATATACATGTATATAAATTATCAACACAATAAGTGTAACTGCTAAATTGTAAATGATTATAACCTAGTAACTCTGCTGTTTCCTATTAAATGTGATATTTTAGTAGTTGTACAACAGATATTTCTCAACATAATCCATTAAATAGCCTCATCACGGCAGTAGCCGTGAAATCCCTTATCTGCATCACCCATGTTTAACTTTGAATGGCACAACACAATATATACAGTAATAGTTAAGTTTTTATGTCATTTCAGTCCTTGACCTTTTAATCAAGCACTACTAACCAGGGTGCCAATTACTGTAAGTACAAAGTGCTAGAGTACTGTCCAAAATGACATAGTTTGAGATCACTGTACATTCCTCATAAATGTAATCCAACCTTCATTATTCAATATCGATGCACCTAAGCAATATTTTGAATAAAGGGTATGCACAAAATGGTAAACTATTTTTAATCCAAGGATCAATTTGCTAAACCCTTCTGGGTTCTATGTATCAAAGCACAAATGAAAGCGCAACGTCTCTATTTAAGCACAAATTGGGCTGTAAAAGAGCTGCATCTATGTAGTAATCAAAGTGCTATTAGACATGCACTACTGTATCTAAGCAAGCTCAAAGTAACGGTATGTGACCCCTCCTTTTGGCTTTACCTCACCCATCCCCACAACTATTTATTGAGCGGGTAAAAGTACACACAGGTAATTGTTAGAGATGGGCGAATCCGCCCAAATCAAGTTCCCAGATTTTCTTGCATTTTTTCCCCCAAAATCAGTTTTGCGGTGACAAAATATGCCAATGGATTTGGTCGGTTTCTATCCGCGTGTATTCACCAAAAACCATGATTGAATACAACCCATGAAAGCATTTGTAGAATATAATCCGCAGATTCAGCAATTTGTTGGCGGATTCTTTTGAACGTAGAAAAAACAGGATATTCAGCGCTCGTGCTGTGTGATGGTGTGGATGATCCCTTTGCAGCATGTACATAAAGTGTCTCCCCAGAAACTCTCAAATCTAGGTGAACCCCCCTTAGGAAGGGGGGAAGGCACCCTGAAAAACAAGATAATAAAAAATGCACAAATGCGCACCAGGGATTAGTGGAAGGTAATTTATTAAAAATACACAAAAACTGAGGGGATCCAACCCCACCTCAGAACAGCTGTGCAGCTGGACGGCTAAGTACTACCAAGGAGAACACCTAATGGAGACTAAACCCTAAGCTGCACAGTATACAAATACAGTAAAATTTATATAAAAAACATGAAAGATAAAACAAACATGTAAACAACCTATCAACAGATTTGTAGAGAAACCGCCATAGGGTTGAGTACTTGGTACGAAACGCGTAGAGGTCACGACAGGTCATCCTGCGCGTGTATGCTGGTAAGCTGAGACGGAGCCTGCAGGAGACAGCAGCGGTTTTATCATCTCCGCGGTGCCGAGATCCGGATCCTGTGCAGACACCGCGAGTCTGCTGACTGTCTCAGTGTGAGTGTCCGTTTCCCCTTGCCAGTGCCCAACCCTATGGCGGTTTCTATACAAATCTGTTGATAAGTTGTTTTGATGTTTGTTTTTTTTATTTCATGTTTTTTATATAAATTTTACTATATTTGTATACTGTGCAGCTTAGGGTTTAGTCTCCATTAGGTGTTCTCCTTGGTAGTACTTAGCCGTCCAGCTGCACAGCTGTTCTGAGGTGGGGTTGGATCCCCTCAGTTTTTGTGTATTTTTAATAAATTACCTTCCACTAATCCCTGGTGCGCATTTGTGCATTTTTTATTATCTTGGATTCTTTAGAACGGTTCGCTGAATCCTCTGATTGGATTCTACAAATCCATCCATGGCTTGCGGAATCCGCGGTGTGTATTAGTAATAATAATTTCAAAATCAGAAAAACGCGATTCACCCCTTTTGAAATTGATCCGCTGAAATTTGCGGACCAAAGGAACCCACCGATCCGCCGCAGATCCAAATGTGGGGAAAAAATGTCTTGCCCATCTCTGATAATTGTACCAGTCATTGAGAGATTTCTTCCCCCAGTAGAACGGTGGTGATAATATTTGCTTCAGCAATAAGCTTGGGAAGTATATTAGTTTTTTCGTAACATTTTTTTTTCTTCAGATTTTGTTTCACTATATCTTAGGGCACTTCTGTTTTTTTTTTAACCAGTTATAACTGTATTTTTAACCCCTCGGGCAACGCATACATGTCACACATCCCGCGCTATTGACTATATCATTGTTTTGCTTCCTCTTTTCTCTATACACTGGAGGAAATACAAAGGATACAGTATAGCATTGGTAGTGTAGGAACCTGATGAAAGCGTCTACATTGACACGGTTGCAGCATAACATGTTTTGACCAAAACATCAAACTAAATTACAGTGGCGGCCGCCCTGAGTCTAAAGCGGCCGCCACCGCGGGTATTTTTAAACCCCGTGCAGACGCGGGCTTTTTTTTTTTTTCCGGTGCTGCAGGCGCTTCCATTGTTCAGCGCCATTAGCGCTGAACGGAGAAACGTCCGGCGTGCAGCCGCGAGATGCAGCTTGTGCGCGGCCAAGTTCGGCGGCTAAAAAAAAAAGCCCCGAACAATTGCGGTTAAGCTTTAGAATAAGCTTAGCCGCCACCAGCTTCTAAAGGCGTCCCGAAATTTTTCCAGCCGCAGCAAAAACGCGGCCCTGCGAGCATGCAGGGACCTCAAGATGGCGCCGGAAACCACGCGGCTGCGTCCCCGCAACGAGAGGGAGACACGCAGGCAGCGGAACCAGCCCTAGAAAGGGAAATCACGCGCACCTATCTGGAGGAACTCCTCTCTAATATGCACGATAGGCTACATAAAACCCTCAAGCAGGACCTCAGGGAAATGGTGACGGGCCTACGTGAAGAAATGGATACCATCACACAAAGAGCTGACGATCTAGAGAGCAAGCTTGAAGAATCGTTGCAAGCTCAAGCGGCGGCAGATGATGAGATCATGCGCCTGGGTGAGGAGGTCAGACTCCTGAAGGACAGCATAGAAGATCAGGAGAACCGGGACCGGAGGCAGAACCTCAGGATTCGGAATGTCCCGGAAACGGTTCCCCCTGAAGCAATAAAATCTTACGTGACTGACCTCATTAACACCCTGTGCAAGGACCTGGATAAAAGAGATCTAGAAATAGATCGCGCGCACCGCGCACTGGGCCCCCGCTCGAATGATCCAAAACGAAGGCGGGACATTATAGTACGCCTCCATAGCTACTCCACAAAGGAGAAGGTTATGGCGGCGAGCAGAGAGGCGAACAATTTAACTTTTCAAAATGAGCCGGTACAAATATTCAGTGACCTCGCCAAGATCACAATTGAGCGCCGCAGAGAACTCAAACCACTCACCCAAATACTGCGGGAAAACAACATACCCTACCGATGGGGATTTCCATTCCGGCTAGTCGTAAGCAGAGGCGGGAAGCAGAGATCCATCAGACTGCCAGAAGAGATGCAGGGATTTGCCCGCGAACTAGGCCTGACGTTGCCACCTGCACGGAACAACACGCGGAGGGAACCACGAGAAGCAAGCCAGGAGCGGAGACCCATCAGAGCGTCGGAAAGATTGGCCGGCCAGCAGGAGCAACAGACCTGATCGCCCAGAGGAGAAGCTCTGAGACCCAGAGCCCTTACCTCCCGATGGGAGACCATGGAGAAAACCAGCGTGTCTACGCAGTCCCGTTAGTTGTTGTTCTACCAACCAGTTGACCAAAGCGTCCCCAGCACCCCATGGCTCGGTTTGTTGGAGCCAAGATGTGCACCCCCACAAGCAGCATAGGCGAGTTGAGAGGCGCGGAGGCGGGAGAGGGGAAACCTGATCCACCTGGTGGCCTTGACGGCCAAGCCCCGCTGGGAACTCCTCGACCTACCCGTGGACATCACCCAGACCAGGTTTGATTGCCCCCACTCCAGATAAACGTTATATCTGGTCCCGGTGAGAAATAGCTGCCCCCCCCCCCAATCAGACTGATACAGAACCCGTTATCCCTGTTGAGACTGTTAAGCGCTTTTTCCTGTGCTGCGGAACCTACCCTCCCCCCCCCACCTTGTTTATGTGCAGCTTACATCCCTGTTGAAACCCAAGTTGTAGCTATGTTATAAAGCCCCTTAATGTCAACTACAATAGCCTATACGATGGAACAACCCCCCCCCTTCACCATCACCCCCTCCCCCCCTCACCATCACCCCCCCCACTCTCACCATCACCCCCCCCCCCCCAGTGCCCTCATCCTCATCCCACCCCTCCCCCCTTATTTGTCCTCCCTTCCCCCCCCCTAACCCTCCCCAACTCGCGACGGCGAACGCACAACAGAACACCTACCTATTACAATCTACACAACACCCCCAGTATCAAACAGCCAATCCCACACTGCTCCGGGTGTCCACTAGAGAGTCCCCTCCCCCCCTCCCCCCCCCGCTTGCCCCCCCCCCCCGCGATCTCTACAACAGTGGTTTCGCAATAATCCCCCAACGGACCTAACTACAATCACCCCTTCCCCCTCCCCCCCATTACCCCCCCCCCCCCCCTCCCCACCACCCCTCCCCAGCCCCCCCCCACCCCCGGATAGAACGAGGGGTTTGAACGTCACCACCAAAGCTCCCCACCTCACTGCACGCAAATAGAGCTGAGACCGTCACTTCATAACTGTCAATACGATTTACCAGCGTAAATAACGGTACACTTACCATACAAGTGACGCACAGCATTACACCAAAATACCTCCAGTTGCCTCTTCCCCCCCCCCCCCTCCCCTTTCCCACAATCCCCATCACCCCTCCCCCCCCCGGATACCACGCCTAATACCCCCCCCCCCGATACCCTGCCCCATCCCTCCCCCAGATATGATGAACCCCAGCCCCACCATAAAGGTTCCCAACCTCGCCACAAGCAACTAAAGCTGAGACCACCCTGATGTAACGGTCTATTTGTATTGCCAATGTGTTCTACCAATGTGAATATCTGTGTATCTAATGTACATGTATATATGTATAGGTATATGTGATTCAAAGCTAGCTGCCAAAACACTCACCGCAACCTCACCCTGATGTCACCTATTCCACCTCCCCCACGTACCTCTTCCCCTCCCCCTTTAACCCCCCCCCCCTACAGAACCACCCAGTACCAAAATCACCTTACCTGTTACTCCGGAATCCCAAGACGCCACTCCCCTTACGACGTCACAATGAAAACAGCGAGCGGAACAGCACCCCGAGTTGGCCGCATAACCCCGAGAAACCGCTACGCAGCTCGCACGGAGCAAACCAATCCGCAGACCCTAAGGTGTGCACTTGCAGCCCTATAGAAACCCCACCATGACCCTACCCCTAACTACTCCCACCCATCCCCTCATACCACCTCTCCCCCTCCCCACTCCCCTTCCCCCGGCTCCTCCCCTCCCCCCCCCCCAGACACCATAGTGAACACGCACCCCACCACTAAACCCCCCCCCCCCCCATATACAACCAAGACGCAGTTTATTATGGTTTAACTGTCCACATGGTCTATTTACATAATTAACTGACCACCTATTGTACAAATGATTACTGTGTGTATAACCTACTGAAGTGAAGAATTGTATAACTACTGTGCAGGTGAACCAAACATAAGCAACGCGCCGCAATGCCTACCACTCCCCTTTCCATCGTCATCCCCCCCCCTCCACCGTCTCTCCCCACCCCCATCCTTTCCTCTCTCCTTTCCTCCCCACCCATATCACCCCTCCCCCCCTCCCTCACCCCCCTCTTTTTCTCTCTCCCCCAAATCTCGTACGCTCATAGCCCCTACAATATACAGAGGTACACATTTACACACAGAAGACTCACCCCAAGTCCTATACGTTGCACAAAGAATACCAGCTCCCGATAATAAAGAACACTGATACAGTACATAAAAGACGGCATGATAATCTAATGTCAATAGCTACCTACATGCAGGGAATATACCCCCACATGTGAAGTGGAAATGCGCTCTAGAATCTCTCTTCTGTCTGGCCCCCCTCCCCCCCCCCCTAAATCACCTTCTCCTCCCCCTCCCCCCCCCCTGCCCCCGCCCCGCTTACAGCCTCCCCCCCCCTCTCCCCCCACCCCTTCCCGTATGAGAACAAAGGGTGTGAATGAGAATTCTGGAGGGGAAAAAAACACAAAGAACCAGAGGGTTCAGCCCCCCACCCCACACTGCCCACCGGATGCTGACACCGAAGTCCACCTCGATCGGCATTATCGCCCAAAAGCCGGTCGCCCAAGGACCAGGCAAATACCTGTTAGGTTCATGCACGAACCTCATCTTCCTGCTCTCTCTACCGCTGATTCTGTCCCAGCGGTCCTACCCCCCATACCCCCCACCCTCCCCTTACTCCCCCCCCTCCTCGGACCATTCAGTAAACCTTTCAAAACTACAAGCTACCTTACAATGTTTGCCAGGGCTAAGAACACTCTTGAGCCATAGAATCAGGGCCCCCCCAGATGGGAAGGGAGGGTTCTTAACTACCACAACCACAAAAGTCACATATGGCTTCTAACGCCCCAGTGAAGATAGTGTCGCTCAATGTCAAAGGACTTCAAAATAATAGAAAAAGGAGGCTTGCCCTCCAAGACATGAAGCAGGCAGGGGGAGACATCGTATTCTTACAGGAAACCCACTTCACATCTCAAGACCCCCCAAATTTGTACAAAAAAGTGTTTCCAACATGCTTTTTCGCATCATTTAGTAGTAAAAAGCGGGGAGTGGCTATACTAATCAGACAAGGAACTCCATTCAATCATGTCAAAACGACCATGGATCCAGAGGGTAGATTTCTCGTGGTATATGGCTCCTTAGCGGGCTCGGCAATCGCTCTAGTCAATGTATATGCCCCAAACGAAAATCAAACAGAATTTCTGAAAACAGTGCTTGAGGGCATAGACCCGGGATATCTGTCATCGATGATAGTGGGAGGAGACCTAAACATGGTCTTTAACCCCACCGAGGACAGATCAACCACAGGGGGTCACCCCCGTACAACCCACTCCCAAATCACCGGGAAAAGGTTCAGGGAATTAGTGGACGAGTTCTCATTGGTGGACGTTTGGAGATCACAACATCAGGGCCAGAGAGACTATACCTTTTACTCGGCACCTCACCAGACCTATTCGCGCATAGACCACTTTCTGCTGACCAAGAACATCCTAGAGGCAGCCACGAAATCAGACATCGGCCCCATCACGTGGTCAGACCATGCCCCAATCACCTTGACCTTATCCACACCATTCGAAAAGACAACATCATTCTCCTGGAGATTGAATGACTCCCTATTGAACCACCCTGAGATAGAGAGAGAGATCAGAGCCTCCCTCAAGGACTACTTTTTCTTCAACTCAGGGTCGGTGTCATCTCCAGCGATACTATGGGAAGCCCATAAGGCGGCAATTAGAGGCAAATTTATCTCTATTGCCTCCCATAGGAAAAAAATAAAGCAAAAACTGATTTTGGAACATACTGATAACATCCTTAAACTTGAGCAATCCCATAAAGCTAACCCTGCAAAAAAAATCTATAAAGCCTTAACAATAGCCAGACAAAAGCTCAAGCAGACCCAACTGGAAAAAGTTGAAAAAGCCCTTAAATGGACTAATCAACATTATTATGATAAGGGTAACAAGGCGGACAAGCTCTTGGCCAGCAGATTAAGAGGCATCCAAAAAAGGTCCCAAATAACAGCGATTAAGAATGGGTCTGGCGAAACGCAATATAGCGACAAAAAAATAGCGGCGGAGTTCACAAAATATTATACAGACCTTTATAATTTACGACCTAAAAATGGTCGATCAGCACCAAAAGCATCAGAAGCGATCAAAAAATACTTAGATAAATGTCAACTCCCCACCCTGACTGAAGAGGACAATGAGGTCCTCAATGCGGAGATCACGAAAGAAGAATTGGAAGAAGCGGTAAAAGCACTAAAGATCTCCAAGTCTCCTGGCCCTGATGGCTTCACAAATGTCTATTATAAGAGATTCTTGCCCATACTATCCACGCATCTACTAAAAATGTTCAATCATTTTATGGAGGGAAATTCGATCCCCACCTCCATGTCCCTAGCCAACCTTGCCATAATTCATAAGGAAGGCAGAGACCCGATGCAATGTGGAAGCTACCGTCCAATCTCCCTTCTCAACAGTGACCTCAAATTATATAGCAAAATTTTGGCCAACAGATTAAACCCCATTCTACCGAGACTGATTAACATCGACCAAGTCGGATTTGTGGCAGGTCGACAAGCCTCGGACAACACACGTAAAATAATTAATATTATCGAGCATATCCACCTTACAGGCACCAAAGCAATATTACTCAGCCTAGACGCAGAGAAGGCGTTCGATAGAATTGACTGGCTATTCTTAGACCATACCATGCGTAAATTTGGCTTTCGAGACGCATATTTAGAAGGGGTCCGCCGACTTTACCAAGATCCATCCGCAACGGTAAAACTACCAGGAGGTAATGCCCAGAGCTTTGGCATTCAAAACGGCACGAGACAGGGGTGCCCCCTGTCCCCTCTCCTTTTCGCACTAACTATAGAACCTCTGGCGGCTACAATTCGAAACAACGTAGATATTCAAGGGATAGAGATTGGGCATACGCATTACAAAATATCCCTCTTCGCGGATGATATAATACTAACGCTCTCAAGACCCCACATTTCCCTCCCAAACTTACAAAAAGAGCTTCTAGACTTCGGAGCTATATCAGGTTATAAAATTAATAACGATAAGTCCGAAGCCCTGAACCTCAACCTGCCCGAGCCAGAGATGAAACTCCTTAAACTAAATTTTAACTACCGATGGTGCTCCTCCCATATCAAATATCTGGGAGTACAGATATCGGGGAACTACCATTCGCTATACCATCACAATTATCCGGCCCTATTTCGGAAAATAAAATTAGACCTAGAAAAATGGGGGGCATACCAAATTTCATGGATCGGGAGAATGATCTCGGTGAAAATGAACATACTCCCCAGATTACTATATCACTTCCAGACACTCCCGATCCACATCCCTGGCACAGAATTGAAAAATATCCAGAAACAAATTCTCCATTTCATCTGGCAGGGGAAAAAACCAAGAGTCGCAAGATCAGTCCTACTTACTTCAAGGGGGAGAGGGGGCCTGGGGGTCCCCGACATTATGCGGTACTACCAGGCCACCCAGTTAAGGCAGGTAGTAGTATGGAACGCGGAACCCGGCCAATATTGCTGGCTAGACATAGAAATGCAATACGCCGGCACGCCTTCTCTGCCAGCATGCCTTTGGTCCCTGAGTAGGGAAGATTTGCAGAAAAACAAATTCCAATTAGGACCAATGAGGCACACATGGGAGACCTGGACGAAATGCAAATTGAAATTCAAGCTCACAACCACCAAATCTCAACTCATACCAATTATCCAAAATCCCAAATTCGCACCAGGATGTGAGCCCAGGCAATTTGAGCAATTTACAACCAAAAACATAAGGGCGATTGCTGACTTCCTGAGCTTTGGGGAATTCCTGAGCTACCAAAGGCTACAAAGCAAATACGAAATACGGGGACTGAATGTCTTCAAATATCTCCAAATTCGGCACTACGTCCAATCAATATCACCAACGTTGGAATTTCCCCCTCTCACGAACTTCGAAAGACTGTGCATAGAGACAGCGCATCAAAAAGGTCTCATAACGCAAATATACTCAGAACTAGAACGAGCAACAGATGCTCCAGTTCATGACTACATGCTCCAGTGGGCAGCAGAATTGGGCATAGTTATAGACCAAGAGGACTGGGAAAGTATTTGGGAATCAGCCTCAGGAACTTCCATATGTACCACAATCAAAGAAAATATTTACAAAATACTGTTTCGCTGGTATCTTACCCCAGTTAGAATAAATCAAATCTACCCTCTGGCTTCAGACCTATGTTGGAGAGGCTGCGGACAAAAGGGTGACATGGCCCACATATGGTGGTCATGTCCAGAAATTCAGAAATACTGGGAAACCATACAGACTTTAATCACAGAGGTCACAGACCTCACAATACCCATTGATCCGCTGACCTACTTGCTGGCCAGGCCAATCGAGAACATTGACCGCCCAACAAGTAAATTGATCTCCTTCATTCTCACGGCGGCTAGATGTGCGGTGGCGGCCTCGTGGAAGAAGGTGTCTCCCCCCCCTAGGCAAACTGTTAAAAACAGAATACAGGAAGTTATGTTAATGGAAAAGCTCACGGCTTTTCTAAAAAGGAAAACGGAGCCCTTTTACAATACATGGGAACCGTGGCTGTCCCGTATGACAGATTAGTGACGACCATTCCCACAGTAGAACACAGCAGCAGTGGAAGAGTACAGTACAATGGTCAGAGGAGGAAGGGTCCTCCCTTCCCCAGACCCTGCCCCCCCCCCTCCTCATCTCTCCATCACTACTTCTCCCCCTCCCCCCCTCTCTCTGTTTCGACCCTCACGCCAACCCTGCCGACCCACACTTGAAGGTCGGGGGAGCGTTGAGTCTTTCCCTCTTTCTGTCTATAAAACAAGAAAAACCTGTATTAGGCAAAATATTGTTTATTCTGTATACAATGTATTCCACACAATGCCTAATAAAAACTTTTGAAAAAAAAAAAAAGAATAAGCTTAGCCGCAACAGTACCCCATACTTTTGATAAGAAAAAAACATATAGAAATGAATTAAGAAATGTGTCCTATTGGACGTGCAATTGGGGCTTCTTTGTTTACTGTTGTAATATTAGTTGCCATTTCTGGGTATTTCTGTGTTTTTTTGCCGCAGGTTTAAGGATTTATGGCGTTCAGGTGGAGTAACATTTGCATATCGTTGCAGGTCCAGCAAGAATGATTCCCGCACGTTCCATGTATTAAGAAATGTGCTGCTTGCGTTACTTTTCTTGATCGTTTTCTGAGTTGGGGTTCTCCATCACCCTAATCAAACAGAATGCACTTAATAAATATGACACATTTCAGACATTTTTTTAAATTATTCTTTTACGCAAATGTGTCAGCGCCAACCAATTTCTTGATACATAGACCCCACCTGTCTTTTATATAGCCTTAAATTAACTTAAACATTTCGATAGTTAAGGGTCAATCAAAAACGAAAGTCTGAAATAATATATTTGGAGAATAGTTCAAGGGTTAACTGATGGTTCACACAAAACTACAAAATCGAACTTCAAGATAAAGGTTTAAATTAATACAGAAGTTGAATGCAGTTCTCAAGGACAGCATCAATATTTAAAGGATGCAATTGAAATCCTGTTAAAGCAAAGCTTATAAACCCGGCTATTAAATACAGAACAGCTGTAACTGTTTACTTTTGTTACCAAGACCCATCGTTTTCCAAATCACTGAGTGAACCTTTCTATGTCAATCCAACACTTTTAGGGTAATTTAACTTAATAATACCTTCTTCTGCACAGGCATTTGTGTCTGAAGGGTTATTACCATAGAAGTTATTTTAGGTTGGTTAATGGTATGTAGTAAATTTTAAATTGACTCAGAAGATATGCAGGCTGCGTTTTAAAGTGTTTACCTTTCAAATCTGTTCCTCACTTCTGAAAACTTGCTACCTTGGTCCTGAAAAGCTTTCATAAATTATTAGCAATTTTCCCCCCATGTTCACACACACCATTAAATTCTAGGTAAAAAGTATTCAAACTGGCCAGGTCTTAATTGTTATCACTTTGAGAGCGGTTTCAAATGGATGAAGGATCTATTATTTCTGTCAGCATTTTTGACTTATTATGCTTGATATTTTATCCGTCAAATATTTCCTCCGAGATACAGAAAGAAAATGTCAGCCCCTTTGAAAAGTGAAAAGCTAACTGCTTGGAAAATGCCAAGAAATTAGACAAACTAATAATGCAATATATATATATATATATATATATATATATATATATATATTTTTTTTTATATATATATATATATATATATATACAGTATATATATATATATATATATATATACACATATATATGTGTATGTGTATATAAAAAACACTTTTATGTAATAATTAGAGAGGGCAAATAAGTTAAAATTTTCTTAGATAAAATGTTCATGGTTTTCTCTTAAATTTGCTACTTTTTTTGCAAAAGTTCAAATTGATCAGAATTTTGCCAGAGCTTTAAAATAGGAATACATTATACAACACGTCAAATATGTATGTTCAGTAAAGTGTGCTACCTTTGTGAATAAACAAATGCTTGAGTACTGTAATGTATAACAATTTCCCCTGCCCTTTTTCCCTTCTGTACCCCAATTTTACAATAAAAAATCTGTGTTTAAAAATAAATAAAAAAAATAGTAATACATGTCAGTATAGGCATTTACATGAGTTAATGCACACAATAATGCGTTGACTAACACCTGTGTTGCCTCCATTACTATTGTTTTCAATGGAACTACTGTCAAATAATGTACCAGCTGTAATGCAACGTATAGCGTTAATGGGTGCAGCAACATCTGCTACATCTGTATAATTAAAGGGCCACAAAAACATTGTGAAGTTTATTAATTTTGTGAATTTTTTTTTGCAAAAGAATAGGCAAATTGCGCCTAGTTGGGGAACTTCCTCCAAAATGAAATATATCTCTAGTAAATATCTGAAATATTATACACTATCATAAATTTAGTCTAGAACATTTGTGTTAAAATTATAACACAGTTGTGTGTTATCAGCTGTACTGTAAATTAAGTACAAAATGGTGTGTAGATTTTTTTTAGTTGACCATTATGAGGGATAGAATAAATAGTATATTGTGTGATGTTTTGTGTATATAGCTTGCAAAAAAACTACAGGTCTCTTCTTCAGGACTACACAAGAAGATTAGATATGTGAGACTTGTAAAGCTATAAACGCACTGTTACATTAACAGTGTTACATCTACTGTACTACACTCTTGCTGGTCCATTAAAGTGTATCACTTGCTATAAATGTTACAAAAGTTCTGTTCTACAAATTATTTTTAATATAAAAGATACAGTATAGGAAAATATGTACTTTATTAAGCACTCTTCTGCCTTTAAAAAAATCTGACATTGGAAGGCACCTTCCAGCCCATTCAAGTCAGCACCAAACGTTGTCTGATGGCAGAAGACTGCTTTAATTAATATGAGCCACACATTTCTTCCTCACCTCCACACAGCTAAATAATTGATAAATATTTGCAGCAGCAATACGGCAAACAAACTGGGGAACTTGCAACTAATCTTGTGAGCTGCTGTATTTCTTATTGTCTAGGCTCAAATGCTGTGCAAGCGCTGCATGAGGAGATCCTAAATGACTATCTTCACAATTTTCAGCTTATCATAAATGAAGCTATGTTAATAAATGCGTTGGATATCCTGTTGTAAGGTAAAATAACTGGCTATATCAAGTACTGTTCTGATACTGTATATTGAACAATGGCCAATTTAATTAGGTTTCTGGTTGTAGAAATAAAATGTCTGGATATGGATAAGTCCTGAACAATGTAAAACTACAGTACTGTATGTTACATTCTTTTCTAATAAAGTTTTAAAACAAATGAAATAAATTGTTCCAACTTCAATGAGGCTTTGGAGTGCAAAAGGTTAAATAAGAAAATTGAGGTATTTCCCAGCTAGACTAAAATGGATATATGAGAATAATTACATAAATGTCTGAGCATGAGAAGTTACTGTGCTTTGTTGAAAATTGTTTTACTGGTTCACAGAAAACCATGGCTGCTTCACGAAGCAATCCAGGCTTTCAAATGTCATAGTGAAAGAGAAAGTAATAGTACATCAAATCTACTAGCAACTCCAAGGCTCCAATGATTGAGAGTGAAGATGTGTATGTCTTGATGAATGTGTTTCTGTGACAGCTGTGAAAGCAGACACACTCCATTGACAAGCAAACCAAGTTAAGATATAAAAGAAAGGTTCTCCACAAAGAATGAAACCAGTGAACCAGTCAGAAATGAATTAGGGCCTCACTAATGTGTTAAAAAAGGGTCATTTGTTGAAGCTATAAAATATCTAGAAAAAAACTTCAAAAAGGATTGTTTTAATAGTGAAACAAACACACAGTCCTCCAAGGAATAGAAACACATGCTCTATAATTCTACATACTGCAGCATGCCAACAATTATAATGAGGTGTAGTCACAAGAATCCAGTAAACTGATTGACCAACGCTTAACATAATGGTCCTTCATGAAAAAACAGAATATTCATCCTCAGATCTTCCAGTATGACGCACTCTGAGTGGGAGAATTTCCTCCTACAAATTGGTCATTCAGATTCTAAGATTGCTAAATTTAACTTCTTACACCTTGGAAAACTTGATATTTGATGGATAGGTTCTTAGGGGTGCCAAGAATCACCATGGCTCCAAGAAACTAGTGAGAAGAAACGTCTCATAAAAGGCACACTGAACTCAGAACAGATCAATACTGGCCGATTTTTAAGAATCCGCACTCAGATTTCATATTGAATCCGAAATCCACACAATAAAATTTTAAAAATCAACACTCTCTCTCCCCTTGGATTGAATCTGACCATGGGTCAGTGATATAAAAAAAAATAGGAAAGGCGGATTTGCCTTTTTGAGACTGATCCGAAGAAATCTGCAGCTCAAAGGAACCGGTTGACCTGAGGATGATCAAAATCTGCCAAAAACATTCACTCATTTCTAATACCTAGCAATAGCTACAGCCTGGGAAGATTTGATGACAACAGACAAGGAAAGCATAGAGCTTAGAGCCTATGCTAAACTCCCAAACTAGGTTTTGAAATAGTGCCCACAGTCATGCAGTAGCTGCAAAGGCAAACAAGAACTTATCTTGCATTAAAAGGGGAATTGATGGAAGAAAAGTAAACATAATTATGTCCCTGTATAAAGTATTAGTAAAACCCCACCTTGAATATGGAGTACAGTTTTGGGCACCCCTCCATAGAAATACATTAAAGAACTAATAAAGTACAGAAGAGAAGAGCCACCAAATTAATAAAGGGGATAGATAATTTGACTAATGAGGAAAGGCTAGCTAAATTTGTTTATATAAGAAAAGAGGCGTCTAAGAGGGGATATGATAATTACATACAAATATATTTGGGGACAATACTAGGAGCTTTCAAAAGAACTATTCATCCCAAGGTTGGAGGAAAGGAGATTTTACCAGTAACAAAGGAAAGGGTTCTTTACAGTAAGGGCCGTTAAAATTGTAGAATTCATTACTCGTGGTTACTGTGATGGCTGATAGAATAGATGTCTTAAAAAAAAAAAGTTGGAAATCTTTTTAGAAAGGGAAAGTATACATGAATATACCAATAAAGTAAACATGGCAAGGCTGTTGATCCAGGGAGTAATCTGATTGCCAATATTTGGAGTCGGAAGGAATTGATTTTTCTCCTTTTGAGATATTAGATGATATGTCACTGTTTATTTTTTTTTTCCTTACTCTCGATAAATATATTGTAAGTACAAATATAGGATAACGTTTCTGTCGTCTAAATTTAGCATTCTGTTAAACTTCATAGACGTGTATCGTTTTTCAATCTCATCCACTATGCAACTATTTAACTATGTACACAATTTGCAGAATTTATTTGTGATATTAAAGATCACCTCACAATTATGATAAAGTGTTGCAGAATGAGAAAATAAGGGGTAAAACCATAGAAGATATTGCTATACTCAAAGTTCAATTAAATGAAATCTAGATAAAGCAATGGTTGGCTCAATTTAAATGTGAAGACTTGGAAAACCACTCTGGGTGGGTAATCTAAGAGCTGTGGACATTCCAGAGAATGTTAAATGTGACCAGCTACATAATTTCTTGTTGTAAGAACTACTGCAACCTTTGAATGTGGACTCCAATAGACTGAAAGGGTCCACATTCTGGGGCCACCAAGAGGAAATGTGAAAACCGAAGCTCACATAAGCTTCCCTCACACACCCTATATTAAACACCATGAGAGTCAGCTGGCAAGTACTCACAAAGTATCTCGGTGTCCGCCTAGTATGCTGGTAGGTAGAATAGAAAGCCCAAAGTACCATTGATCCTGCGTGCTCCAGCCAGTAAACATGAAGTAGAATAGGGGAAAAAATGGTGGTCACTGCTGTCCAATCAAGGAACCAACAAAGCGCAATAAAAATAAAAAAAATATTTATTAAATCAAATGAACATCACAGAACAAAAAACGAAAAAGGTTCTCTGATGCGTTTCGTCCCCGCAAAGTTATCAAATATTAATTCAGCATATTAAATATTAATTAAGCATAGAATGAAGTCACTGAAAGTAATGGATGAGGAAATCCTCAAATTAAAAGAGCAATTAGAGCCTTTCATAGAATTTAAAGAATATAAATCACTTGAAGAAAAAGTGCAGCATAGAATAGAGAAGGCTAAAAAAGAAGTGTGAAAGCGTAGAAATAAAATCAATGAGTCAAGGGTTCAAAGTATCAACGTGAGTTTATCTGCACCAAGGTACAAGTGAGAGAGAATTCAAAAATGAACTCATGCCTCTGAAAACATATTGCTTGGTATTACATTTTTATGCATTTCAAAATGAGTAATACGCCCCTTAAGGGGGTTGGCTTAGAGATAAAAAACAATATGATGACATATAAATCCTTATTAAAACATAAATATGCTTCACATGCTATATTCTTATCCTATATATCACCGCAATGTGGGCCCCTTAACCTTCTGACTTAAGGAGTAACCCTGTTTAGCCCTCTGTGTGTACTGTATCTGTCAGATTACAGAACCTAAGGTCAGCAAAAATGTCTAAGGCAGAAAAAACCTCTTACGAATGCAATTTCATGACTGGTAGGAATTATACAAGGGCGAGTTACAGCCAGGAGCGATACTCTGCAGGATATCAATCATTCACAAATAAACAGATATACATACATTCAAACACTCAAAATGTCTACTGCGCCAAAATGGTGGTGATAATAGTCTGTCTTCATATAGCCTGAGCCACACACATTATCTCAATCTTCACAGAAGTAATACTAACAAAGCAGAACAAATTTTACAGGGATAAAAAAGAATATGAATTGAAGAGAGAAAGAAATTGGAAGATAGAAAAAGTATATAAAGGGTGATTACGTTAATCTGACAAATGATCAAGTCAATACACCTAAACAAAAGTGTATCCCAGTCAAACAAGACAAACCAAAATTTAGGTGGCAATTCCAAAGGGTACAACGGTAAAAAGAGAAGGGATCCAAAAATGGAGAAGACTGTGATGGATATTATAGACCATCTTATGATAGGAGCCTAGACATGGTCCTAGTGATCGATATAAATGGCAAAGGGAACAGAGTTTCAGACGAGATCCTATGGAGAGACCTCATGAAAATTGTAGAAGTGATTAATTACAAGGTAAACATGTTAATTTCCAGAAACATACACCTTCATTTTTAGATCCCGCAGGGACAAATAACCTTTTATAGAGAGGGAGAAAGAGACCCCCTTCTGGACAAAAGATTGATACCAACAGACCAGAAGAAAAAGAGTAGAAGATTCCGAAGAAAAAGAGGAGGAAAACAGAACGAAAAAAACAGAACAAGGAAACATGCGGTAAGGGGGAGCAACATTTTCAATATCGGCAAATACCAGTTGTCTGATGCTGAGAGTGAGGTTCTTTCCAAAGGGTTAAACTTTGCACCCACGCATTAGCCAAACATGTTTAACATCTTTGTGAACGTCCATCAATTTGTGAGAAAATTAACATGAACATTTTTTTTTTCAAAGGGATGCTGTCAGTAGAACAGTTTAAATGAGAATAGAGGAACCAATGTTAGAACAAAAGTTCCATTGACTCCATTTAAGAGTCAATCTACATTCTATCCCAAAGCAACACGTGAGAACTTTCTGGAAGCATTCACAGAGATGGTTATTGAGGACCTGGAGAAGGCAAGTAGTGAGTTTAAATACACAAAACATAATCTCACTAAAGCACAAAAGGAAGCCATTGAAGGTCTCGAACAAAATAAAGATATAGTCATCCAGTCAGCTGACAAGGGAGGGGGGATCGTAGTGATGGACCTCATTTATTACAAGCACTAATCAAGGAGAATTTTGGGTGATGTAAACACATACAAGTGACTTCAGAAAAATCCCACAGCAGATTTCCAAGAAGAATTACTGTATGTGAATTTTTACACAAAGGGTTTAGGGATGGCATTATAGAAGAGAAAGATCTGGAATTTCTAGAAGTAAACCAACCCTGTATCCCTATATTCTATTTCATCCCCAAAATCCACAAGGATTTAAAAAATCCTCCCGGACATCCGATAATATTCGGAATAGGATCACTCACCTCCAACCTCTCCCAGTTTATTGATTATGTGTTACAGAAGTATGTAATAAAATTACCTTTGTATTTGAAGGATACAACTCAGGTCTTAAATACAATCAAATCACTAGAATGGCAAGAGCAATACATGTGGGTCACGTGTGACGGGACCACATTGTATACCGTTATTAATCACGGAAGGTATCAGGAGAGTTTTAGACCGTGATGTTAGCCTTGATGAAAACCATAAAATGTTCATCATTGAAGGGATATGATACATCCTGACATATAATTATTTAAGCTATGACCATGATTACTTCCTCCAGACATGCGACACTGCAATGAGACCAGGTTCGCACCAAGCTATACCAATATTGTTTATGGGAATGTGGGAAGAAGATCATATTTGGTGCAATAACCCATGGTGCGAACCTGGTTCCCTAGAGACGTTACATCGATGATGTGCTGTGTGTCTGGAGGGGGACCGAGGAAGCGTTGGAAAGCTTACAATTTTATTTAAATATATATGTATGGAACTTGAAGACCACCTTCAATAATAGTAAGACCAATATAGATATTTTAGATCTATGACTGTTCATTGAAAAAGGAAAAATTGAGACCAAAACCTTTTACAAAACAGTAGATGCAAACACTTACCTTGAGACATCCAGCCACCACAATCCTAGATGGATCACCAATATCCCTAAGGAGCAGTTTCTGAGAGTGAGATGTAATTGCTCCCAGAAACAGTTTTTTGAAGAGCAATAAGTGGTTGGTGCCAAGTTGTTTTATTAATTAATTGTTTTTTTGTTTAGTGGTTCAATTAATTCCTTGTTTTTAGCCGAGTTGTTTTATTAATTAATTGCTTTGTTGGTTAATGGTGGAATTAATTAATTGTTGTGTTGGTTAGTGCTTGTAGTAATTGCATTTGTTGGCTAGTGTTTTCATTTATTGAATTGGGGTGTTTAGGTATTTTGGAATGTTTTATTATTGTGTCTTTTGGGCATTAATGTATTGTGATTAGGGTGCACATTGAGTGCTAGAGTGGCTTATCATGCTCAAATTATTATATGGGTATGATGTACCACTATAACAATCCATGGGTACAGGGTGGGAATAGTGGGTCCGGGGAGGGTGGTTAGGCCTCCCGGGTGGGTAGCGGGGCAGGGTGGGTTAACCCCTTAATTAAAATAGCAGTTATTAAAGGTGATTAAGGGGCTAGGAGCCATTAGAATTTATTTTGCTATGTATTTTTCTGGCAAAGGAGGACATGGACCTGCAGTATGCTGACGAGGATGCCCATCATAATGCCATGGATAAGTAGAATGGTTTCATTTACTTTATGCTGGCTAATGTTGTGTTTAATAATGGGCATATCATCTATTATACATATCTGGATAATAGTTATGTTTCCCATTACTGTACTGTATGTGTTTGGGGGGGGCGGTGGAGCTGTATTGATTTAAATGTAGACCATGTTTATTTTTATTAATACAGTGTTGGTACCGCAGACAGCGGGGACCCACAGGGACCACCCGAGGACTCCCGGATGCCCATGGGTACCACCCGAGTACCCCTGCACACCCACAGGTACCACCTGAGGACCCACGGGGAACTCCCACAGGGAAAAAGTGGGGGGCCACAGCTGTTGGGGACCCACAGCGACCACCCGAGGGCTCCCCAGACACCTGTGGAAACCACCCTAGGGCTCCCAGACACCCGTGGGGATGACCTGGGGACCTCCAGACACCCACGGGGAACACCCATGGACCCCAATGGGGCTCACGGGACCACCTGGATGCCACGAAGCCTCGCGTGGACCACCTGGAGGACCCAGACACCAGTGGGTACCCCCTGTGGTGCAATGTGGGGCATGCAAACACCTGTCTGGAATACCCAGGGTCCCCCGCCGGCCTGGGGTATTAATCGTGTGTGTAAAATAAATAAATCATGTTTATGTGCCAGGGGCACAGGGGGTGGGGGGTGTATTAGATATTATAATGTTTATTGTGGACCTAGGAGGTGGGTAGTGGGGCTGTTGTATGTAGTGAATGAGGTAGTAGCCCAAGGATGGGTGTTTAGGCCTTGCAGGTGGGTAATGGGAGGGGTTAACCCCTTCATTACCTTAGTGGTTATTAACCACTAAGGTAATGAAGGGGTTAAGTCAACCCACAAACCCCCCCCCCTCCGCAAGGCCTAAACACCCACCAAGGGCCAAATACCACCTTCACCCACCCCTGCAACCCACAATAAGCCTGGCACGGGTGGTTAACCCTTTCATTGCCTTAGCGTTTAGCCGCTAAGTCAATGAAGTGGGCCTGTAAATGAAAGGCGTCGATCACCTACTCGCGGCTAATAGAATTGCACGAGTTTATGAACATTACGAAAAGCGACGATAAGTTGGTTATCGCCGCTCACTCTGCGATTTGGTTTGGAACAATTTTTTTTTGCCGATTCAGGGCTTTATCATCACCCACTTATCGAGACTTACTGAATAGCAGTAGGCATTTTGGGCGATAAGTGCTTGATAAGTGGCTTAGGAACACTTACTGCATAGGTTTAGTGTTTCTAACCACTTTAAAATTAAACAGTCAAAATCCGTAGTTTTTTATTTGCAAAGGGATAGACTGCCCCAACCCTAACTAGAGAGGGGGGGGGGGGGCAGACTCAATTCATTGTCCAAACTTGAAAGTTATTGGATTTACGCTCTAAAAACTTTAGCTTCTGGGTGCATGAACATAGATTTTAATTTGGCCTCCTTTTTGAAGGGGCAATAGCTGCAACATCTAGTCAGTGTCCAGATTTTCTAGTATTATGGTACGTGGTTTCCCAGTGTGTTTTATGCTGTTATATATATTATATATATATATATATATATACATATATTGTTATATATACATGTATATATACAATGTTTTTTATATTGTTTTTTACATATCTTTTTTTATATATCTGCTTTATTAATGTTTTTTATTATGGGTGGAGTGTTGTTGTGATATTACATATAATTGAATTGCTTTAATCAGAAAATTTGTAAGATATGAGTATCAAGTTAATTTTTGCCATGGTTATGTTGCACATTGACGTTCCACCAATCTAAACTGTGTATCCTTATAGGACATTAAAATGGACACTATAGTGTTTATGGAGTTTCGATGTGACAAAAATGCACAGTGCAATACCTATATATTCTCTTGAAAAAGGGTAATTTAGTTCAACCCTTTGGCCAAAAGCATCTTAAGCCTGCTAACCAACATCAAGGAATGACAGTTAGCAGGTCCTAACACTCCCTGAGTTAAAAAATTTATTTATCTGTATAATTACAGGAAGAATGATCAGCATTGGATCTGTCGTAACCCACCAAAATGAAACTGACCTGTCAACTTGAAATGTAGGGAGGGGCGAGCTTAACCTTGGGGGGGGGGGGCCCACTAACCTCCCAAAAAAAGCTGAGACCAGCTGCACATAGTTAATACACACAGATACCCAATAAGCTCTGAGAAACCCCAAACATTACCACATAATATATATGTATATAAGTGTCAAAAGGAGTGCTAGTGGGTGTGGCTAAATTCATACAACAAAAACAAACAAAGAAACCTAAAGCTACTTCCAATGCGACAAAAATGCACAGTGCAATACCTATATATTCTCTTGAAAAAGGGTAATTTAGTTCTACCCTTTGGCCAAACCATCTTAAGCCTGCTAACCAACATCAAGGAATGACAGTTAGCAAGTCCTAACACTCCCTGAGTTAAAATTTTTATTTATCTGTATAATTACAGGAAGAATGATCAGCATTGGATCTGTCGTAACCCACCAAAATGAAACTGACCTGTCAACTTGAAATGTAGGGAGGGGCGAGCTTAACCTTGGGGGGGGGGGCCACTAACCTCCCAAAAAAAGCTGAGACCAGCTGCACATAGTTAATACACACAGATACCCAATAAGCTCTGAGAAACCCCAAACATTACCACATAATATATATGTATATAAGTGTCAAAAGGAGTGCTAGTGGGTGTGGCTAAATTCATACAACAAAAACAAACAAAGAAACCTAAAGCTACTTCCAATGCGACAAAAATACACACTGCAATACCTATATATTCTCTTGAAAAAGGGTAATTTAGTTCTACCCTTTGGCCAAACCATCTTAAGCCTGCTAGCCAACTTCAAGGCATGACCGTTAGCAGGTCCTAACACTCCCTGAGATAAAATTCTTATTTACCTGTATAATTACAGGAAGAATGATCGGCATTGGATCTGTCGTAACCCAGCAAAATGAAACTGACCTGGCAACTTGGACCTTAGGGGGAGGGGCCACTAACCTCCCAATAACAGCTGAGACCAGCTGCCCATAGTTAATAAACACACAGATACCCAACAAGCTCTGAGAGCTTTGTTTGTTTTTTGTTGTATACATTTAGCCACACCCACTAGCACTCCTTTTGACACTTATATATCGAAAATCACGGCCGCAAGAGGAGGAGAGGAGTTGCTGCCAACCCCAGCCGCAGAGTGTCTGGTGAAAGGGCTCAGAGTCCCGGATGGCAATATTAGCCACACAGCATCACGTTACACATTGTAAGTGTGTCTCTTGGTGTGTGGAAGTAATAAAGTTTTTTAAATAGTATTGTACTATGTTCTTTTTTTAACTCTCTATGGGTACTGTTCTATCACTGATATTTGCGGGGGAGTCTGAAGACCGGATGCAGTAGCGGATCGGTAGCTTCAACCATTGAGGAGTGGAACAAAGAAATTAAGTTTTCCCTGCTTATGACCTACTACACTGTTGTATGTAGGAAATGATTGTGGCAACGTGTGCTCAGAGTAAAAGAAATGCTGCGCAACAGTGTGTCTCTTTTGTATTTTCCCTATAGAAAACTGCAATTAGAATAATTATCATCATGTTGCAAAGGGGAAGAAAGAGGACTGCCTTTTTTCTCCTATCACATTACAAGGGACTGGTATTGTACTGATTCCTTTGCGCCAGGGACTTGATCTGTAATTTACAACTAAATACAGTCTTTCACTTCAGGGGGCATTGCAATACTTTACAGTCCTTTTGAGAACAACTACAATTAAATACACTTATTTTGTTACACAAGAGACAGGCAGGAAAAGCCAGAGATATAATAATACATGGTTGCATTAATTGAACAGAAGTTATACATTCAATTTACAGTATAGACATTTCATGGACAGTTAGAGATATGATTATGGACATATGTATAATTTACAGGCAGAATAAATAATGCGTTAGAAGAGATAGGATAGGGATGCAATGTGTTGTTAGAAGAGGCCCTGCCTCCAGGAGCTTGCAATATATAGGTAGGGTAAGTTGAAACATTGTGTCACTGGATGAAAGGTTTGGTGAGTTTCAGAATGCAATAGAGCAGCTGTAACATTACCAAGCATCAGTGAATGGCAGCAAACGGCAACACCCTTTGGCTGATGCATGTGGGGTGACACAGGTATATGTCCCAGAGATGGCCCATTCAAGGGATAGAGCTGTAAGGTGTCTTATGGAGTAGCACTGCTTAGTAAATATGGGCTTTTATCCATAACACTTTTATGCTGTAATTTATGCAACTACATTGCAGTGCATTCAAGGTACCAACAATGGTATCTTCTACAATTGCAAATTCTATTACTTGTTATCATTACACATTGGAATCTGCCAGTTCAAGACAGTATTTCAATTTATCTCACTATAAAAGGATCCCATTGACATATGCAGATGCTTCTCCTCACATTGTTTATGCTAAGCATCTGCGCTGGGGCTCTGCCTCCAACACTATGGAGGTTATTCATTACCCTGTGATAGGGGCACTTTCTGCACTATTGCAGTTGTATTAATAACACCCTATTTGTGTAAACTACTTCAATCCCTTGCAGGAAAATGTCACTAACTAGAGCTGTTGCATTCAGTGGATTATCTGAATTGAGTGCTTAAATCACTGCTACTTCTAACTGCTTTTCAATCATTTCTGCAAACCAAGAGAGCTCATTTATCAGACAAGTTGCAACATTTCCATTGCCCATCAATGCTCTTTTACAGCTTGTATATTACTTCACAGCCATATCTGTTACTGGTTCACCTAAAGCTTCACAGCTGTTAAGTGCACTTACTGTACACTAGCTTAAACTGATACTTCTTCCTCTTCCATAAGCTGACATGTCAACATGTTTTCTTCCAAGTGTCCTCACCTACTTCTTATCTAAAATGAGGGTTTCCCCACTTCCTTTTTATCCAGGAAATTGTAGAGAAGTCCCATCAATTTCCTTCCGATTGCATGCATCCTATCACATTCCATCAGAAACCAAAACCTTTTTTTTAGTGTAAACGTAAAAAAAAATCACATGAAAGGAAGAAGTAAGAATGAAAGAGAAAGAAAAGAGACACAGACGAAAATAAGGAGAGAAGAGACCAACAAAAAGAAAGAAAGACAAAAACAAAGAACAAAGAGATTGACGAGGGAAAGAAAAAAAATCAAATTCCGGGAGATGAAAACCTGTGGATGATGGTACTAGAAAGAAGGAGACTTGCCAAGCAGCATTTATGGCGAAGCACGTGTTTTTCTCTATTCTGAAGTATTGTATTGTATTGTATGCCTTTATTTATATAGCGCCATTAATGTACATAGAGCTTCACAGTAGTAATACATGTGTAAATCAAATAATTAACAGATAATATAAATAACAGGTCATGGGAATAAGTGCTTCAGACATAAAAGTAACATTAAGGAAGAGGAGTCCCTGCCCCGAGGAGTTTACAGTCTAATTGGTATGTAGGGAGAACGTACAGAGACAGTAGGAGGGAGATCTGGTAAGTGCATCTGCAGGGTGCCAAGCTTTATGTATCATGTGTTCAGAATATCCACAGTGCTATTCATATGCTTCTTTAAGCAAGTGTGTCTTAAGGTGGGTCTTAAAGGTGGATAGAGAGGATGCTAGTCGGGTACTGAGGGGAAGGGCATTCCAGAGGTGTGGGGCAGTCAATGAAAAAGGTTTAAGGTGGGAGAGGGCTTTAGATACAAAGGGGGTAGAAAGAAGACTTCCTTGAGAAGAAAGCAAGAGTCTGGATGGTGCATAACGAGAAATTAGGGCTGAGATGTAAGGAGGGGCAGAAGAGTGTAAAGCTTTAAAAGTGAGTAGAAGAATGGAGTGTGAGATGCGGGATTTCATCAGAAGCCAGGAGAGGGATTTCATGAGGGGAGATGCTGAGACAGATCTAGGAAAGAGTAGAGTGATTCTGGCAGTAGCGTTTACGATAGATTGTAGGGGAGACAGGTGAGAGGCAGGAAGGCCAGACGGCAGGAGGTTACAGTAATCAAGACGGGAGAGAATGTGGACCTGATTTTTGCAATTAGAGCAACAGAGGAAAGTGCGTATCTTTGTTATATTGCGGAAGAAAAAGCAACAGGTTTTAGAAATGTTTTGAATGTGAGAGGCAAATATGAGAGAGGAGTCGAGTATGACCCCTAGGCAGCGTGCTTGGGCTACTGGGTGAATGATCATAGTTTTAACAGTAATGTGGTAGGAGATAGTAGGGCCAGATTTGGGAGGAAGTATGAGGAGCTCTGTTTTAGCCATGTTGAGTTTAAGGCGACGGAGGGCCATCCAGGATGATATAGCAGAGAGACATTCAGAAACTTTGGTTTGTACAGCAGGTGTAAGGTCAGGTGTTGAAAAGTATATTTGTGTGTCGTCAGCATAGAGGTGATTATTAAACCCAAAAGATGTTATTAGGTCACCTAGAGAGAGTGTGTTCAGAGAAAAGAGAGATCAATAGAGGAGGAGGTGTTAGCAGAAGAGACACTGAAAGTACGATGAGAGAGGTAAGATGAGATCCAGGATAGAGCTTTGCTCCGAATACCAAGAGTATGGAGAATGTGAAGGAGAAGAGGATGGTCCACGGTGTCAAATGCTGCAGAGAGGTCGAGTAATATGAGCAGAGTGTAATTACCTCTGTCTTTGGCAGCATGGAGGTCATCAGTTATTTTAATGAGGGCTGTTTCCGTGGAGTGAGCAGTGCGGAAGCGAGATTGTAGAGGGTCTAGAAGAGAATAGGTGTTGAGAAAATGGAGCAAGCGAGAGAATACAAGACGTTCAAGGAGTTTAGAGGCAAAAGGCAGGAGGGAGACAGGTTGATAGTTAGAAAGACAAGTAGGCTCAAGCTTGCTGTTTTTGGGTAATGGCATGACTGTTGCATGTTTGAAGGAGGATGGAAAGGTTCCACAGCAGAGGGAGGAGTTAAAAATGTGTGTGAGCGTAGGGATTATAGTAGGAGCAAGAGGTTTTATGAGATGGGAGGGAATGGGGTCAAGAGGGCAAGTGGTAGAGGGAGAAGAGGTGATCAACAGCGACACATCCTCCTCTGAGACAGTGGAAAAAGAGTCAAGGAAGGCAGGAGGAGAGTTAGGAAGAGGTGTAGGATGGGAGGAAGAAACAGAGGGGATGTTCTGCCGTATGGATTCCACCTTTTCCTTAAAATAGTCAGCAAAGTCCTGAGCGGAGATGGAGGAAGGAGAGGCAGCTGCGGGTAGTTTGAGTACAGTATCAAAGACAGAGAACAGTCGGCGTGGGTTAGACTTGTGCATGTTGATTAGAGAAGAAAAGTAGGCTTGTTTAGCTTGCGAGAGGGCAGAGTTGAAACAGGATAGCATCAATTTGTAGTGAAGGAAATCTGCGAGAGTATGAGATTTCCTCCAGAGACGTTCAGAGGAATGAGTGGAGGAACGCAGCATGCATGTGTGGGAATTTAGCCACTGTCTAGGGTTAGAAGGGCGAGGGCGGCAGAGAGAAAGCGGGGAATGTAGATCAAGAGAGGAGGACAAGGCAGAGTTGTAGTTCCTAACCAGGTTGTCAGGGTCTGTAGCAGAGCTGAGAGAGGAGAGGGAGGAGCGTAAAGTGGACTCAAAGTCAGGTAAGTGAATAGAGTGCAGGTTTCTGCAGACCGGGGGGGTAGATGGAGGTGGAGAAGGGGAGAAGCGAGATAAAGAGAATGAGATGAGGTGACGGTCAGAGAGAGGAAAAGGGGAAATGGAGAAATAAGAGAGAGAGAAGTTTTTAGTGAAAACCAGGTCTAAGTAGTGGCCATCCTTGTGGGTGCTGGCTGCAGTCCACTGTTGAAGGCCAAAAGAAAAGGTTAGAGAAAGAAAGCGGGAGGCCCAAGGGAGAGAGGGGTCATCAATGTGGCAATTGAAGTCCCCAAGGAGAAGAACAGGGGAGTATGAGGAGAGGAAGAAAGAGAGCCAGGATTCAAAGTGAGAGAGAAAGGCAGAAGGGGGATGAGTAGAGGTAGGTGGGTGATAGATAACTGCCACATGGACAGGGAGAGGAGAGAAAATCTGGACAGTGTGAGCCTCAAAGGAGGGAAAAGCAAGAGCTGGAGGAATAGGAAGGGTTTTGTAACGACAGAGAGAGGAGAGCAGGAGCCCCACGCCTCCACTCCTGCCATCAGTGCGCGGAGTGTGGGAGAAGGAAAGGCCACCATAAAAGAGGGCAGTTTCTAGAGCAGAGTAAGACTGAGTGAGCCAGGTCTCAGTTATAGCAAATAGGAGCAGAGAGTGAGAGAGAAAAAAGTAATGTACAGAGAGGAACTTGTTAGAAAGGGAGCGAGCATTCCAAAGGGCACAGGAGAAAGGGAGAGAGGAGGGAGGGTGGCAGGGGATGGGTAGGAGGTTGGAGGGGTTGACACCAGAGGGAGTAGAGTTTGCAATTGGCAGGCAAGGACGAGCGCATGTAGGAATAGGCCAGGGACAAGGACTGGGAGAGATATCCCCAGAAGCAAGGAGGAGAAGCATGGAAAGAAAGAGAATGTGTGAGGATGATTTGTAGGGGTGTTTTTTAGTGCAGGGGATATAGCTGTGTGGTGTCAGAGGACGCAGGTAAGAAAGGAGTTCATGTGAACAGAGAAGTGGGGAAGGAAGGAGAGATGGAGATATATGAAGAGAGTTAGAGACATACTGAGGCTGGTAAAAAGAAGTGCATAATAAGTACTTATAGCTCCACTGAAATGTGTGCATGCTACTATAGAGAAAACTTAAAAATAATTTTATATATGAATAAATATAATTTCTAAATATATAAAACAAAGAAAAATCACTGGTGATCCAATATGCCAGCACAACAATCAACTGAAGAAAAAAGTGATATAATAGTCCATAATACAGACAAAAAACAAACTTTTGTGTTGGTATATTAGATAACTTTGGTGATTATTCTTTTACCTCTTTCCCTTTACCATGTACCACGTGTATCAATATGATACCATGTGTGGATAAATATGATTTACCATGTGTATTCCCTTTACCTCTTTCCCTTTACCATGTACCACAAATAACTTTTTTTGGGCATATTACCCTGTGTGAGCAGCCATTTTAGCAGATATATATATATTTCAAAAGGATAGGCACACCAAAAAATAGCAAAACATTTATTTTATAGGCCTAATGTTTGAACTACCCTCTGGAGCCTTTATCAAGAGTCTTTGATAAAGGCTCCAGAGTGTAGCCGAAACATTAGGCCAATTCATTTTGTGATATCTTTGTACAGTATCTTCTAGGTATTCTGATAGTAGCAACCTCGCCAGCAGTCTGGTTTATACCAGTTAAGCATGTGCCCCAATTCTTCTGTGTGTGTGTGTGTGTGTGAGTGCGTGCGTGCGTCCGTGTGTGTGTGTCTGTGTGTGTCTGTGTGTGTGTGCGATCCTTGGGTGGAAGGAGTGGCTCAGTGAGTAAAGACACTGACTCTTAATAACAAGAACACTTGACTTGAAGTAGAGAACCTGGATTAAATCTGGGTGTCAGTTCCTTGTGTGCTTCAGCAAATCACTTTACCTCTTTTTGCCACCAAAAAATAGATTGTAAACTCTACAGGGCCGGGACCCGTGCCTGCAAAAACTACATGTCCAACGCTGCATACACTATCAGCACTGTACATGAAAAAACAAAATTATTATTATATGTACACAGAGTGAACAGTGGGCTCATTGTTCCCTCTGGCACGTTATAGGGGGGATATGCATGTTGTGATATTCTGCACCAACACTGCCACTTAATCCTATAGAAAATTTGATATTCTGTGTTAGAACAGGATATGTTGTGTTATTTGAAGGAACAATGAATCAGGGACCTTGACAAGGCACTTGCCGTGCGAAACGTGTTGGCCCGTTTTGTCTTTTTTTATGATCAAATAAACATTTTTTGGAGCTACCCACTATGTTGTTTTTGTTTGTGCAACGCAACTCTGCCTACTTACTCTTGTGCTGCTTCAGCGGAATGCACACCGGATGATCCCAATCCTCCATCATCATCATCATCATCATCATCATCATCATCATCATCATCAGCAGCAGCAGCAGCAGCAGCAGCAGCAGCAGCAACAGCAGCAGCAGCAGCAGCAGAGAAACACACCAGCAAACAAGTGAGTTTTTCTCTCTCAGCAATCAAGCAAAAGGGGAATTGTTATATTCACATGTGAAGGGCTTAGAATTCTGTTGCATGCTATATATGTCCTGGGAGTTCATTCTCAGAGAGAGTTTATCAGGACTAATGCCATCTCCAATTATTAGCGAATTAATCAATTCCCCCTTCATAATCTTCAGTGTGGCTTGGAAAGGATCATATTCTTAAGAATTTCAATACATTTACATTCTGTTCCTACGTTCTAATGTGCCCCAGAATCCTCCTGGACTCTCGAAGGAACAATGAAGTCTGCTACATCTGTATATGCATAAGTATGTACTGTATACCAACATACACACACAAATATGTACATCTCTAATATACAATGCTGCATACACAAAGCCAAATTCTGCTGCTTTGACAAATTTCTATAAAATAAACGTGTATTTTTTTATTGATTTGCTCCTCGGTTTAATTGGGAACCAAAATGTGAGCTAAAAGACGCAAACAAACATTAGCTATCTCCGGGACAGTTCATTGTGACCTTAAACCTTACTGCTCTTGGCCCAGATCTACCACTGAATAAATGAAGTAAATCATTCTGGCAGATAGATAATTAAATAATTATCAGCCACTTAATAACAGGGAGTGGGTGTGCAGAATTACCATATTAGACAGTGTCTTTAAGGTCTAATTGTTGTATTACATCAGAGTTACTCATTCATTATTCTTGTCATTTCGGGTGATAATTTGCACTTTAGGAGACAGCGACAATTTTAGCAGGTAATTAGAAACATGTCAGGTTTGGCCTACTGAGTTACTGTCACAATTATAGCATTTATCCTGGTGTCCTCATTCACAGAAATAAAAAGAAATGGAAGGAAAATATACTCTTTTTATATTACTGGAATGAAATGTACTTGTATGTTTATGAACAAAGTTCTGCCATTACTATCTTATTGTGTATATACTGTATATGTGGGTGTATTTATATACATATACTGTACTATATACATTCAATTATATAGTAATTGCAAATGCATATTGTAAATGACATGCTGATATTTCCATTACACTACGCATCCAATCCTCAGCCTATTTCTAGCTACATAGTAGCCTGTTTTAACCCATGTTATACTTACGCGCCGTCTCTAGGGATTTTTATATATATCTCTGTTGATTCATATATATTAAGTACTCAAATGTATTGGTACGAATATACTTTTTGAATCAATTCAGTCAGTGTAGGTACGAATTCATATGTCCGGTCCTGTCTGTCCGTGATATAACTATTTCTTCAGCTATATACCACACTGAGGCATTAGCTAAACATCCATTCTGCTTTTGCCAGGTAATTACCATTCCCTAGATTCATATGTCTACCAGCCTTGGTCTAAGGACTGGGAGTTAGCTGTTTAATTTGTTTTTTAATAGTTTTGTGTTCACTGTTACCCATAATTATTTATTAAAGGTTTAGTTAAATACACATACTTTTTCACTTTACGAGTGCTTGTTCGAAAGGGGTTCTTCCGCTTGCTTATGCAAGTATTCTATATGTCACTTAGATAATCAATAAAGTAATGACCATTTGGGAGGCCTTCATCCATCAGTTGATCGACAAGGGCTGAAGATTATGATGAGATATTTAGAGTTCTTGCGGCTGTGCTAATGCTGCGGGGGGGAGTCGATGTTTCAAGATTGGACCCCAACAACAATAATCCTCTAGCACTGAAGCAGTCAAGGTCTCGCTGCTTGCCCGTGCTGAAAAAAGTAAATTTTACTATATCTGTGTATATATACATATTTGTTTAATGAAGTGGACACCCCTTGAGTAGGATTCAAAATTACAATGGCCAGTGCATATATCATAAGCAACAACGAGATAAACAGCATCCAGCCTTGACCAGGCGAGAAGACATAGCACACTTGGACATTAGTCTAGAGGGGGGGGGGGTGATTAGTTATGCCACCCGGAGGGGGAAGGGGTGGCGGGAGAGTTTAACTTCTTCATTACTTTAGCAGTTTGCCATTAAGGTAATAAAGCTTTGCTTTGCAGGTGGTCTTCGAAGCTGAATCACATTAATTTCAGGTCCAGGGGCCCGCTGCTTCCCGAGATAGAGGCCGCTGTATGGGTTTCCAGTATCTCGGGGCTGTTTAAATGCCTCGATCTTGTGAGCTGTGACGCAGGAGGTTTAAACTTGCAGGAGATACCAGCACCTTCTACGGAGGCCTTTATCTTGCGAAACAGGGGGTTGCTTGACTTGAAATTAATGGGGTTCAACTCCGCAGACCTCCTTCTTCAATCCTACTGTATGTACTAAAAAAATACAAAGTAGTAAAATATGCTGTAATAGCTGCACCAGGAAAAACAGAGAAAGGGACTGCTTCTCTCTGATCTCTGCACATCTCTTATAGACTGGTGGCGTCCTGGTATGATTAATGCTGCGGATGTCCCATTCAGAAGCAGGGACCCCCCACTGTGTTAATATTTCTGGGAAATTCACGCTGTGCCAGGATCACGGCTGCAATTGGACCGTGGACCACCCACTCCCACTCTTTAGGTGAAAGACCTTAAATAAATCCTAGTGGTGACAGTGTAATTAAGGAGTTGTGTGGGGAATTTTGGGGTGTGTACACACACACACACACACACACACACACACACACACACACACACATCCATGTGGGCAAGGGTGTAAGTGGAAGAGGAAGTTACAGTAAAGGAAGAAAAAGATAAGATCAGAGCAATATATAATATAGAGATGAACAGTATGACAGGGTCAGAGAGAATAAAAGAGGAACAGTAGAACAAGATCACAAAGGTTGAAGTATCACGGCAAAAAAAGGCTTTGTTAGTTACATATTCAGGATGGACTATTTTTAAACAACTAATTTAAAAAAGAACACTATTCTACACGCTAGAAAAGCAATTTTTCAACTGAAAAGATTACAAAGCAAATGTTCATTTACAGTATATTATAGATTTTGAGATTGAGTTTGCCAAATACATAGTAGACAGCTGTAAATCTGGTTAATGTGGGGACGCCAGCTCTTCATTACAGGGCGCATCTAGTTCCTGTCATTGTTGAGTTTAAGTAAAACATTGATTTTATGCTTTGCTGCATTCGGCAAAAAGGTGCTTACAATTTAAAAGGTAGCAGAAGGAGGGAGGTAAAGTATAGTGCAGTATAGTGCACAGTTACCTACCTTGGCCATGAAGACTAAGGGGTTTAGGAGCTTATTCTATTTCCTGCTGAAGCGGCTGTTTTGATCCAAAATTGCCCTTTGAAGTCAATGTAGATTTGAAACATCTGATTGGAAGACTAGGTGGATGTAGAATAAGCCCCTTCGAGATGAGACCTGGAGGCATAGCTGCTGGGAGTTGGTTATTTGGGAATGTCAAAGATGGTTTAGGAGGCATCACCAGGCTGGATGCTCATTTGCTTTGGCCAGTAAAAGGCTAGTGCTTTGCACCAGTGGGGGTACCAACCTCCAGCAAGCCCAGACAGAGCCACATCGGCTCCTTTTTGTAGTCCACACACATTTGGCTGCCCCGGCCCCGTTTGGTAACTCTTAATCAATGTACTCAGCAAAATACAGCACAACCTGTACGATACCAAGGAGCAGCACACACCAAATTAGTTGAGCTGAAGGGGGAAAGAAGAAGACGCTGAAGATGCAGAAGAGCATCTACCAAGCAAGCCCTGGTGATGGTACAAACCTGCTGAGGTGGTCTGGGGGATCTGTAATACCTACTGTAAGCCCAAACCTTTTGAGCTCAAATGGGGTTGGTTGGGTTGTCTACAGCTTGAAAAACCCAACCAGTTAACCATGATACAAAAAAAGTGAAAATACAAAAATCATGTAACCTGTAATAGTAATAGTAACCTCCAGCCAAGGCATTATTTGCCTGTTATTTCCTGTTCTTATGTTTGTTTCTGTATTCACATAAATTGCCAATGCAAAATCCTCCAAAAATGGAATACAATTTGATGAAAGAAATATTAGCGTTCCAATTAGCGTCTGCAGGTATGTGATATCACCACTTCTCAAGGAGCGAGAGCGAGCGAGAGGGAGACAGCGCGAGAGAGAGCTAAGAGGAGATGCATTTCTGTGCAAAAATTGCTATTTTTGCATGCAAAGGCCATTATTAGAGTTAAATGAATAGGCCAAAGAATGAAAAAAAGTCAGTGACAGCAAGAGGAAGGATAAAGAGCAAAAAGGCAGTAGCCCAATTAATATATTCTATGAAGTGGAGTCCTTTTCAATTTAATTTTTGAAGGCCATGGTCATTATATATTCAGTACACAAGGTACTGTATAATGTACCGGTATGTCCCAAAGACATATAAGCCATTCAAGCAATGAACTAGTTAAATAAATCAGTTTAGTATATATTTCATATTTGTAAACCATTACAGAGGTGCCTTTATACATCCAACCAATGGACATCAATCTGATTTAGACAGAATATATCCTTGGAAAGGGGAAGGTTAATGCAGTCTCTGTTCTCATTCCATTTTCAACATCTTTGAATATCTGAAACAAATATCTGCAACAGAGATAAATCTGGTATGACAGTTTCAGGAATGATGCAGTACACTGACTGGAAAGACCAAAGAAATGGGTTTCAAATCTTTGTTGCTTTATTCTAATTAGGATTCACAACACTGTCTATAAGAATGAAAACGCTGTATATTAATTCACCAAAAACCCTTTATGCAAAAAAAAAAAAGATATGAATTCATTAGCTATTCCTATTTCTCCCTGAAAAGTTCTCAGAAACATTATGATGCATTTTTATTTAATGGTTCATATGGGAAGTTTGTTGCAGAAGTTATGCTATTTGTGTACCCAAACTAAGTTGGTTTACTACCAAACTTGATTGTTAACCACTGTTCAGATCTCTATTCCTTGTTTAGTCAAATTATCTTTACAATGATGTGAAAACATGATCATTTTTCATATCATAGCCTTGTAAGAGTTCTGTATAAATAGGTTGTTCCAGTAACTATGGATTCCTCTGTATTTGAGTGACCACTCCTAACTTGAATGAAAGCCTTAAAATCACCAGCAGTCACAGCCTTAACAATGCTTATATTCCTATTTACTAGTTGGCCCTATGCCATAAGACATCTTCAGGCACTGGAAGGTATCTGATGGGTATAGCACCACTTAGTAAACATGGACCTGATTGTTTATGTCCTAAAGTTCTTTACATACAATCATGATCAGATGACACAAGTTAATTCATAAGATACAGCAAAGGAGTAAGTAAATAGCAATTATAGCAAGCATATTCTAGGTGACATTGTTAGAGGATGGATAATGCCATATTTACTGTACTAAACATTAATTTGCCATAGGGCCCCTTCTGGCACACAACGACATCTTTACAGCCTATTCAAGTCAAAGTGCTGATTAGTAAATATTGCCCATTGTATCTATTATTTGTAGCCGTGATGACATAGCTATGCACCATTGACACCCATATGCGTTTAAATGATGTATATGCCATGTACATACAGTAAGGGTCTTCTGTGTCAGAACCCCTGTTGATAGATCTCTATTGTCCCTGTTTGGACTTCATTAAAGTTCACAATACCCACATAATGATTACATTGGTGTGAATGTTGATGGGCTTTGGTTAACAGGCTCATTCTTCATTTGCTCACTAGACTAGAACACAGAATTTTCCCAACCCATAGATTGTAAGTCTAAGAAAAATGCATGCAGTTTACTTGTAGAATCCTGAGTTGCTCAGTTCCAATGATGTAATACAGTACCACTCTTCATAGTAGATCTTAAGAGATAATAAGTATGCCACTTAATATTTGTCCAGAATTTTAAAACTGTCATCTCTTAAAATGTATAATAGGGAAAAATACATATTATAGTATATTGTAGTGAGATCCTATCATAAATAAAAGCAGTTGACTTTGCCTTAGTAATTTATTACAATTGTAACAATATAACATACCGTTGTGTGAAAAAGAAAGTACACCCTCTTTGAATTCTATGGTTTTACATATCAGGACATAATAACAATCATCTGTTCCTTAGTAGGTCTTAAAATTAGGTATTTAAAACCAGAGACAGAACATGAAACACAGACAGAGCTCAGTGCTACATCCGTTAACACAGATACACGGTACAGTGTAAATATATATATATATATATATATATATATATATATAATATATATATATAAAAAAATATATATATATTGAATAAAATGGTCTTTTAGTTTAACTCTTTGGCCAAAGTGTCGTAAGCCCTTGAGCCCCTCCAAGGCAGACCACATCTCAAGGGTCCTAACATTAAAATAAATTAATAAATTCTTAATAACCTGTACATTACCAGGAAGAATGATTTATAATAAATCTGTCAAAATTAGTAGCATAGTTCTGTCTGATTGAAGCTCTTATTTACACTGGCGACACACTTTATTCGAGCTCGGCTAGTCCCACGAATTCGGGTATACCCGGGTGTATTGAGGTTTGTGACTGTTTTCTGCCCGAGTGCATTGGGTTATTTTCCAGGCAGGGATTGAAGCATTTTATTCCCGCTGGCTGCAATACTGCACAGTATATATATATATACTGCATTACAATTCATGAATTTATGCCATCTTTTAGACACGCGAAGCATTGCAGCCTATTAAATCATAATCATTATCATTTAACAGATCAGCTGCCCGTCAGCCAGGCATGAACCCAGGCTGGGAAGGCAAACACAACGGGGCTTGTCAGAGGTGAGGAGCGGCGCATTCCAGGTATCTGCCAGGTACATACTGGGTATTTGCTCGAATAAGGTGTGTCGGTGCAGTACCTGTACATTAACAGGAAAAGCATTCTGTATTAGATTTGTCGCAATCAAACTGTATGCAGGTTCCCATGAGTATGGAGGTGAAATGGAGTGAGCTTTTAACCATTTAAAAGTGGGAGGGAGTGAACTTCAAACCTGGGAAGGAGGAGCCATCCTCCAAATCAGCTAAGACCAGCTGAACAGAATTGCAAAACATACAGAACCCCCAAAATAACCACAATATATAGCTGCATATAGGTGTCAAAGAGGAGAGCTACTGAGCAGGGCAATATATATTTAAAACCAGAGACAGAACATGAAACACAGACAGAGCTCAGTGCTACATCCATTAACACAGATAAACAGTACAGGTACACGGTATATCTGTTTTTTTTCTATCTCCTTAGTTATATGTTTTTTTTAAGTCCTTAAATAGTTTCTCTATTCGGCACGCAGATTTGGCGAATGCTGTCAGACATTGGTCTGGACATTTTTAATCTAGGTCTTCAAGGCGGTATTGAAAGGGATCTTCTTATTTTGGGGAGATCCAAAGCAAATGTTATGCTTTAAATTGCTTTGGGGTGGCGGATATTCAAGTCTGGTATGTTAAAGTGTAAATTCTTTGCCGGAAGGCAGTGTAAAGTTGTGATACAATATTTATAGGTCGTCGTTTAGCTTAGGGCCGGTAAGGATAATGTTGGTGATATGAGTTTTTTAAATTAAAAGTGGATATATATCATTAATGAAATAAAATTATATTATTAATAAAGCTGTGGCCTTTATCACCATTGTCCAAATAATTACGGTTTCGTCTAATTTATTTTAGTCTAAGGGGCACATGGGTCCTGGGCAGGACATTAATATTTATGTAGTTTAAATTAACTGAATATTGTTATCTAGCCTCCACCAACATTTGAACATGAGCATGTGATGTTTTTTTTTTTTTTTTACAAGAATCAGTTCTTAAAAGTGATCAAACTCCTCGTTTGACAGTGGGAATAGAACACACTTCATTTGATGTGTTAATACAAAACAAAGCTAGACAGTGAAATGACATGTAAAAGCTGTGAATCACATTCAGAGTACTCATGATCTTTGAAATTGTTTGTCCCAGGTGGGGATATTTCAAAATTCCTTTCCATCAAATTTCAACTGTAACAGGTCAGTTATTCTCTATTATGTTTTTTTAAAACAGGCCTTGTAGAGTAAAAATGGAATTTCAAAAAATGTCTTGTCTCGAAGGAGAAATGTTTGCCCCTCTGTCTTCTTTAAACAAACCCAAAGCTGCTTCTTCACACTTTCTCCAGCCCACCTGGAATAATAGACCTGACTTCTACCTGCCGCCATCATGTACTATGGGGGAGATTCAATAAACTCAGATGTGGAATATTTATTCATTCATTCAGGTTAATGGCAGTTAATGTGAGATTCCAGTATGATAACCCACCCACATTAGGGTTTAATTAGAGATGTGCACATTTTGGGGGAGAATTTGGATCCACAGTAGATCGGCTGGTTCCTTTGGGCCACAGATTTCACCGGCTCAATCTCAAAAGGGGCGATTTGCACATTTTTTTTATTATTATTAGCAATACACTCCACGGATCAAGCAAACCAAGGAAAAATGTATAGAATCCAATCCATGGATTCAGCAATCCGTTGGCGAATTCTTAAGAATCCGACAACAGATTGCTGAATCCGTGGTTTTGATTCTACTAATCCGTACACGGGTTGTATCCAATGGCAGTTTTTGGTGTCTCCACATGGATTCATGGAAAAGAAAAGGGGAGCGCAATGATCATTCGAGGACTGTGGGACGAGCCTCTCCGGGTTGAGCTGCAGCATTCATTATTGGACCAGTATTGTTTGTCATTTTCGGCCTTATTACGTGCATTTGGTTAATTTAACACGCTATACATTACTGTGAGTCACATTGGAGCGCCCTAGCATTTTCCTATTATTCCACATGGATTAAAACCGGCCAAATCCATTTCTGGATTTTACAAGGCGAAACAGATTTTGGAGGGAAAATGCGAGAAAATCTGTGAAACGGATTTGGGCGGATTGACCAATCTCTACGTACAGTATAATGAATCCTACTTTTTGTCTCCTGTCCTGTGCTTCTCTGATAGTGCTGTATGAAGCCCACTGATGTCACCAAGTGAGAGAGGACTGAGCTTCCATTTTAATTTAGTTTTAGGCTACATTTTTTAAGGAATATGAAACCTAATTTTAAAATCAATGATCAGGTTAGAAATACTAAAATGGTTAAACTTCCTGTTGTACATTATGGTCAAATAAATATTATCAGCAAAAAATAAATAGGCAGGTTATACCTTTACAGATTGCAATAGAGAAACTGGGCTTTCAAGCATACTCAAAGTGGCCAATAATAAATGAGACATTTGAAAGAACCAGTACAAATGTTAACTTTTTTAATTTCTTCATACCTTAACTTAAAAGCAAATCAGGAACTGGGCTACCATCTGCACCAAAGTCTCTTACAATGTCATGAATATGTTACTTCTTCAATGAAAAAATAGGACTATATGTTTGTCCATATTTACAAAGCAAAGCGGTGATACTGTATTCCATAAAATACCTTCCATTGTCGCAAGACAAATTATGGTCCAATCAGGTGAATGAGCCATAAGGTCTCTTCTTCTGATGCTGGAAAGTTTTTTTGGTATAGGGCAGCATAGTAAATAAATATGCTCCTATATCTGAGAAGATACTGTTGCGGCTAAGCTTAATCTAAAGCTTAACCGCAATTGTTCGGGGCTTTTTTTTTAGCCGCCGAACTTGGCCGCACGCCAGCCGCATCTCGCGGCCGCGCGCCGGCCGTTTCTCCATTCCGCGCTAATGGCGCTGAACAATGGAAGGTTTAAAAATACCCACGGAGAAAGCACTAAGTCTAAACTGAGACTAAAGGCGGCCGCCACTGTATTAAAAAAACAAATGTTGCAACCATAACTGTTCTGAAAAGCATTACAAATAATTACACAGTGCAGCAATTTTACTCTGAACAATGCTAACTCATACTGTACATTGGCCGTCAGAATCACATGTTTAAAAATATGAGAGCAATTTCATATTTATTTCTATAATTTACAGTCTTAGGAGCTTTAACTGAAGCAATAAAGCAGCAATTAAATTTTGTTTTAATCTCAACTGAACCAGGGAGATATCCTGGAGCACAACCCTACTGTCTTTCTTTGCAAAGGGCCCTACAGATATTTTATTTTTTAATGTTCATTATTTTATCATTTGGAAATTGACACTGGTTGGGGATCCATCCAGTTGGGGATCCATCCAGCATCATTAGTCAGCATAATTTGGTTGTAGCGGTGGAACTCATATCCATTTCAATCTCCAGGTGCATCATTACAATGCAGAAATTATTCACTGGCTTGTCGGCTATGATATTGACCATTTTAATAGGCCCAGTGATGCCAGAAATGAGCAGAACTGGGAAATTCCATGAAATTACTTATACAGATGTAGCCAGACTTAATGTTCGCGCTGCTGGAGGAACCTACAAATTCCTGATCGCTGTTTTCCCAAATAGTAGGAAATCACTCCTGGGGGGACCCCATTCAGAAGAACAGGGCCTCCGCTGGCAGCCACGACTTTTCATGCATTTTGCTGTTCATGCTGCATCTGTAGGACAGTAAATCTGGATACATCTGTAGGTGTATGCATTGAGTAATATCTTTCCAGACAACTTTGGTTGAAGTTAAAAAAAAAAATGTGTTTGCCTTGTGTATTCATATTTGTTGTGTGCTTCTGTACTGTGTACTGTTCATGTGAAAGATAGAGCAGAGTAGACTTACTGCTGAGAGCTGAGAGAGTGGTGGGAGTGTGAGGCCGAATGAAGAGTGCAGGGATGGCGGGGGTGAGAGGAGCAATGCTGTGCGAAGGAGTGAGGAGTGCAGGAGTGGTGGGGGTGAATGGAGTGGTGACAGAAGAGTGAGGAACGCAGGCGTGGTAGGGGGTGGTTGGAGGAGTGTAGAGTACTGGGTTGGTGGGTGACAGTAGTGTTGGTGGAGGAGTGCAAGAGTGGTGGGGTTTAGAGCAGTGGTGGGTGGAGGAGTGAGGAGTGCAGGAGTAGCGAGGTTTAGCAGAGTCATGGCCGAGGAGTGAGGAGTGCAGGTGTGTGTGAGGAGTGGTGTCTGGAGTGAGGAGCACAGGTGAACAGAGTGAAAGGAGTGGTAGGGAGGAGTGTTAAAGGGCTGGAAAACATCTGAGTGCAGCAAGAAACTAGGGTGTAAGCCGAAGAGGGGGGAGCAGGGGATAAGAGAGAGGGGCAGGTCAGAGGATCGCGGGATGAGCTGTGAGGGAGATGGTCCTCAGCACTGGATTTTTTGGGCGAATTTGGATCCACAGCGGATAGGTCGGTTCCTTCGGTCTGTGGATTTGAGCGGATCAATCTCAAAAAGTGTGATCCGTGTTTTGCAGATTTTTTATATTATTGCTACCTGTAAACTCTGCGACTTCTGCAATCGATTGACGTATTTGAGGAATCCAATCCATGGAATCAATAATCCGTTGGGGAATTCTTAAGAATCTGCCATGGATTGCTGGATCCACGGATTGGATTCTTCAAATCCGTCAACCAGTTGTATCCAATGGTGGTTTTGATGAATCCACACAGATTCAAATCGTCCAAATGCGTTTGGGGATTTTACACCGTGAAATAGATTTTGGGGGGAAAATGCGAGAAAATCCAGAAAATGGATTTGGGCTGATTAGGCCATCTTTATGTGCATGTATATGATATATATCACACATACCATTCACATTGTTATGTGTCATTAATGTAATATCTATCGCCTTCTTTTAGGTCCAGCTTATTACAACCAGTTGCTGTGTAGTCACACTTTCAGCAGGTCAACAGGTAATCAACAAATATGTAACCCCAAAATATACCGTAGTACACTTACTATTGTTAAATTCTCACATACTGTAACCACTCTAAACATGTAACATAGCATAAGTTACAACAATTACATGTGAGTACAATAGAAAGCAAAAATTGAATAACTAAAAAGTTGGGTAACAATGTAAACTTACAAAATATACTACTGTTCTTCATGTGTTATCTAACGTTCATGTTACGATTACTAACGTGCCTAGCACTTAGCAACACAATGTCAAAACATTGAAACTTCACAAGTCAAGGACAGTACTTACAGTACTTAAAGTACACATCTCTAATATTAGCACTCAAATACAGTAATTTTCAAGAAATTGCCCATTGCAGTTTCATTGTTTTATTTAATAGAAAATGTAATTGTATAAAAGTATATTATATAAAAAAAAGTGAAAAATATTATTTGAAAATGTAATTGAATCTAACGCGCATGTAAAACAAGTTAAAACGAAAAAGTTAACAATGTTAGTACTCTAGTTCTTAGAGTTGACATGATATCTTCTTCTGGATATCTCCTTGATGGTTTCATTATGTAAATTAATTGTGTGATCAAATAGTTACTGTACTTAATAATAAAACAGAAATAATCAATGCTTAATGGAGCAATCCAAAATATGTTTTACATTTGTTTTTTACAGTTTTGATGCATTGGGTCAGCTCCAGAGACCCCCTGCCCTGCTTTAATCCTGTATTTAAAATAAATAAAAAGGCCTTGCATTGCCTTTTTAAAGTACATTACAGTGTCTATACTGTACGCATGCAGGTCTTTCAATCTAGGCGCATGCATGTTCTATGGAATGCAAATGCATGAGATTTGTGAATGATAATTCTATGTAAAGTGACATTTACCTTGCTTATCCCGAGGCTGAAAATTGGATGGCAGCAACTATGAAACTCATAGCACAAGTTGGGATATAGGTTCATGTAGTTTGCAGAGTTCGTTGGTCAATCATGGTATTGGGTCAAGTACACGGCTCGCATCCTGTAGTCATCTGGAATCATGTAGTCAGCTGGGGGCAGGTACTTGGGTGGAACATAACGATGTGGTCGTTGATGACATATCTAATCAATTTATTTCTCCTCCTTTAAAAGTTGGTATAATCCAACATACCCATCGTTGACACATGCAGTGTTCAGTACCCACCCTTCTTGTCAGCATGTACTTTTTTAATAAGGCAATCATCAATGGTTAAGTTGTGTCGAACAAAATTCTTCCAACCTTTTTGGTCAATGGCACAGAAGGGGTACTTATTTGTGATATAATAATATATTTATTTCAGAGTTGCCTTATTATCTGTTTTGTCTGGTATGGCCCAAAAGATCATATAAGCATAACTGATGGTTGGTTTTGTGTGCTACGTAGAGAGTGACATGAGAGTGTCATGTTTCAGAATAATGAGAGTTTTTTTGCAAATGTATAGTTATTTTAGTTACGTGAGTCCAAGGTAATTTAAGAAAGAAATACACTGTTTAAAGTTATACATATCTACATTGTACACTATCTTGGATTTGGACACATGCATATTACTGTAGTCTAGCATTCAATGAGTATTATAGGCATACATGTACATATTCAGTTCGAGACCTGGCAACTATATTGTTAACTCCAATAACATCAATAACGGGGCAAATAATTATTCTGGCTCACTGTTGCTACGTGATTTCAGTTGGGGACAAAAAAGTGATGACGCTGCTTTGACGCTGAACCTCTTGGCACCCATGCTGGCAATCAATCACGCTCCATCTGTATATAACAGTATACAGTATGTAAAGTTGTTCAATCAAAACACCTAACAATTTTATAAAGCACAAAGTAATATGTTCTATATGTGTTACGATTGTGCTCGCCACAAATAGGGACCGGACCGTGGGGCTGAGGTGGGGTTATATAATCACCGACCTTAGTCCGCGCAGACTGATCCGGAGTGCGCAGTTCATAGTCGTACATAGCAGGGTCAGGATTGGAGAATGCAGCATCGTCGTTATTCAAGCAGGAGTTCGGCAACAGGTAGTCAGGAGTTCACTGCTTCAGCTTAGGAGCGTGAGCGCAGGAGTGGCCTCTGCACGAGGAGCAGGCTCGGTCCATGACGCCGGTCTCAGCAGAGGGAGACAGCAGGCTGGCCGAAGTACACCACGGGGCAGCGTCGGGGAAAAACAATGCTTCAGCACAGAGGTCCAAAAGAGGCCTCTGCATGGAGAATAGCAGCAGACTTCAGAAAACAAAGGGTAAACTCTGCTAGGGGAGAATGCAGCAGGTACCAGGAACTAGTGCTGGCTAAACAACGCTTCACACAGGAGTCAGGAATGGGCCTCTGGGTGGAGCGTAGCAGCAGGCCTCAGGAAACACAGGAACACAGGCCTCTGCATGGTACTAGCAGCAGGCCTCCGGATACTCAGGAAATAGAGAGGTTAGTAAACAAGGAGACAAGCCAGGCGGCTTGTGGCAGAGACAGTTACGTCCAGAGAAGGATTATGCTCGGCACTGACTCAGTAACAAAGCCCAGCATATAAAGGGCGGAGATCCAATCATAGGGAGGAGGTTTGTGAGCATTCCTCCAATGACGAAGCACAGGGCTGAAGCTGCAATGAGAGGCAGCACATGTGCCATTGATTGCCAGAGGAAGCCTTTGTAACTGCAGAGGTTTGCAAGGCTAGAATCAAAGCCAGGAGTGGATTCCTTACAATATGATCACCTTATTATAGATGCATCGACGTCTACAGCATCAGCCAGGACTGAACATCTGGGTCACTCACAACCAGGTAAAAAAATTATGTTAAGTCTGTTCACATTTCTTTAACTGGATTGGGCAGGAAAAACATGTATGTATACTAATATACATGTGACATGAATAATGTATTTCTCAGCTCTCAAGACAACAAAATATAGCAACAAATATGGATAGTAGCTTTATAATCATTAATATCTTAAAATAAACACGTTATGAATTTACACCTTCACTCCACATTAAATAATGCACATTCAATTAACATATGTTATGTGTAACCTATTATGAGTCCATCATCATGTGCAGCGGGGCATGAAAGCTCACAACAAATGCGACCTTCAAGAGCTAAGTGCAAATACATTAATTAGTCGATTTGTAACTTAATATACTCCTCACTTACTGGGATATACCTTTTTCATGCAATGGATGTGAAAAAGTGCAATCCAAGTCTAATGGCAATTGCATATCTGTAAACATTACCACGAATGCTTCGATTTATAAAATTCATATTACTGTTAAAAATACTTGTAAAACAGAAGAAATAGGGGGAGCAAGGGGTTAAAACATACACACGGTGGAAGATGTTGTAGAAAACTCAAATGCGAGCACTGCGAAGGGGAATCCCCATTTGAAACCCTGCTCGTCAGAATTACCTGGGCCCCATTTTTGATACTGGCCTGGATGGGTAAAAATTTGTACCCCACAGAAACCTTTCAACACCCTTACTTACACTGGGCCGTGTAAGTACTATATTATTATTATTACAATATCCCACCATTTCATTTAACCCTCGTTCCCAATCTGACCATCAATTTGAATGGGTCAGTTTTTACCTCACAAGATACCAATATACACCCTTACTTACACAGGGCCGTGTAAGTATATTATTATTATCACATATTGTTCCCCATCTCCCCAAGAGGCTTTATTGCCCTCTGTTTGAGTTTTCTACATCATCTTCCACCGTGTGTATGTTTTTACCACTTGCTCCCCCTATTTCTTCTGTTTTACGTTCTGTCAAGGGCCTTGGATGTTCCCTTCTGTGGTTGCAGCAGAGGGAACCATAAGTGTTATCTCGTACCATTTAGAGAGACCTCATCTGTTGGTTTGAATTAGTGTTTTAATTACATCCTCAATCCTGACCCATAAGTTTAAGGTAAGCGCCGGGTTTTCTTTGTTCTGTTAAAAATACTCATCATGTAAATATTATCCACAAAACAAACATATTAATAGAAGTTAACGCCATTTGGGAGCTATATCCGTGTCTAAACTAAACTTGCCTCAAACATTGTTTTTATTTAAAAGTTTCCTAATATGGACAGTAAATGTCACGCATCATAACAAATCAGAACAGATCTACAGTAAGTGAAGTTTTTAGTGCTATTATGTGGTGTAGCAAATAAGGTCTTGGCTCGTATGTGCAGCCTACTCACAGGATGTCAGTGGGAAAAAAAGCATTTCCCACAAATTGTGGCAGTGGTGTGTCTTTAGATCAGGTATATGTCAGATGAGGTTATCTTCAAACAGGAGCATCAGGGAGGGTGTACCTCAGTAATAGGAAGGAAAAAACATAGCCATAGCACAGATTAATACAATAAAAACGTTTATGAATAAAAAATAGAAATGTGCACTTACAATAATGCCACAATAAAAAGGCACGTAACAGTATCACGTGTGTTGGAATATCATGCTGATCACTGCTGCTCACCACACCAGCCTCTGTTCGAATGCCCCTTCATTCTCGGGAACCCCGCAAGCTCCGAAGCTTCCCCACTGATTGTATCCCCGGTCTCAGCTCCGGCTCGTTACCGTGGGTATGCTTCACTTCCGGAATCCCCTCATTTGTCAGCTGGCAGTTGGCGCGTCTACCCGGTGCTCTGAGTTAGGCTGAGTACTCCACTCCACGCATTTCCCAAAACAAGGGTAACAGCTTTACAAGGGTAATGGCTAATATATGCTACTGTAGTTTAACAAAAATATACTAATTTGTGATCTTCATGTTTCCTTATTGAAGCTTGATGTACCCGGAGGGAGATGTATTCTGCCTGCAGAGTTCTATGTACAAAGTTGTGTACATCATTACCACTATTTACAGATGTGTCAACAGTTTTTGATGCCTCGATCACTTGTGACTGGTGGACCACACTGTAGCTGCGTGCGATCGCCACCCCGAAAAAAGTAAGCGGCCCTAGAATATTAACACTACTGGGGTCCATGCATATGAATGGGACCCAACAGCATTAATACGTTTTGGTCATCTGCGCGGAGAGAATAACATACTCACCTTTTAGATGAGCTGCGCATACGTCTCCCCATCTGCAGCTGTGTCACTGCAGTGCTGAAGGCAAGATGCAGAAGTTTCCTTCCCCCTAGATGACGTAGATCCTTGAATATGGGTCTCTATATCATAAAGGGGAAGCTATATGTCTATATTCGGTCATCTACATCATCTAGGGGGCTGCACAGGACACATAACACTGTCCAGATCCCTTGATGATGCAGACAGGTAGAGAGATGTGCAGCTCTTCTGAAGGGTGAGTACCGTTTTTCTCTCCTTGCAGGTTGCCCATTAAGTGTAGGATTAATGCTGCGGGTCCCATACAGATGCATGGACCTCTGCAAAGTTAGTCTTCCAGGGATTCAAGACTCAGTGTTTTCGGGGGCATGGATGGACCTGTGATTTCAGCATGTTGGTCCGCAGACTCGAAAACAGTAAATCTAGACACATCTGTAAGACAATATTTTGTTTCCTATTATTACAGTTGAAAGTAAAGGTGAGAACTTTCCATTTAAGTTTAACATTTAATTTTGTATTTTGTTTTTGGATTTAGCTTTGGTTTTAAAAAGTTTGTCTTTTGGTTATAGTTTGGGTTTTTAACAAATTATGGGAAAAATAACTAGGATCAGTAACATGTTGTGGATGTGCTGGAGGTTTGGACGGCCCAGTGGTTAATACATTAGTCCTCACACCTAGTCTCATGGACCACAGAGAACCACAGCATAATTTAGGGATTGTCTGCATTTTGAAAAACCAAAAATGACCACAATCTATGAGAAATTCAAACTTCTCTATACTGTTTACCACTGTGCACACATTGGTGTGCCAACCATTGACTACCATAGTGGCTAACCATGCACATGTTATATGGGCATGATGTACCACTGTGCCAATCCATGGGTATGGATTATAGATATTATCCATATCTGCATAATAGTAATTTTGTCCATTACTGTACTGAATGTGTTGGGGGTGGGGGGAGTGGTGTAGAGGAGATGGGTAGTATGATTGTTGTGTTTTTTTTAATGTTTTTTGGGGGTTGAGGGATTGGGTGAAGGGAGTAGTTGCCCCAATGGTGGGTGGTTAGTCCTCTCGGGTGGGTAGCTGGAGTGGTTAACCTCTTCATTACCATAGCATTTCCCACTGCTATGGTAGTGAAGGGGTTAACTCCCCCCGAAACCTCCCTGGCAGGCTTAACCAATCACTCTTTGGCAACTACCCCCTTCACCCACCCCTATGCCTCCAATAAACAGGGTACTTATGTTTAACCCCTTCATTAGCTAGCCGCGTAAGGGTAAAATAATAACCCGACTCCTGACCTGTAAACAGAGAGTTTGACAAGCAAAGACCAAAATAATAGGTGGACATGTATAGCCAATTTAGGATAGCAGCTGACCTCATTGACTATTCTAGTTCTAACCAGCCATAATAAGAATCTGACTCCTCGGTGTGCCACTTCAGGTTGGCGAGTAGTACTACGTGAGGGAATAATGATATCTACGATGTAACTATGTAACAAAGGCTCTCCTTCTATACTACACATCTGGACATGATTTGCATCTCCATGCACCCTTGGCAGAATCGTATAAGATTTTGTGAGTGCTCCTACTACAGTATGTGCCTCTGGTGAGACATACTTAATTTACACTCACTTATAGACAGTGCATAAGTAACTGCCTTTTGCCAAGCACTGCTATATATATCCCAGGCTATGAGATAACATAGTATAAATAGGTGATGTCAGTTACGTCAACAGTGACATCAACAATTCACATTTGCTATTTAAGTTGTGGTGAATATTACCAGTTTCATAAACTTTTTGCAACCCACAAATTTAATGTACGGCAGTGCCTCTCAAGCCTTTCCTCAAGGGCCAGTTTGGGGCCGGGTTTCTGAGACAATCACCCAGCATTCTATTCATACTGTACTGTATGCTCAATAAAAGTAATTAGTTGAGTTTACAAGTGCAAGTGGATTGGTTATTGCTAAAACCGGTTCTATGGTGTGGTCCCTTAGGAGATATGTGAGAATCCTTGCTTTATTACATTCACCACTTTCACAACTTGCGCAAAAGTTTCATGCATCTCAAATTTGGAGTACTGGCTCTCATTGTTCATGTAATTTACACAAAGCTTATTCAGTTTTCCCGGATTTTAACCGATTCATTTCTTAATTGCTTCCTGTCAATTTTCTGATCTATTTCTTGAACCTTTACTGAATGTGAAACACAATCCATGTTCTGACTCATATCTACAGTATTCTACCTCAGACAGTGTCATGAAAATGTAATCAAGCCTGCATTCCGACTCAGATAATTTATCTGTAGTCTGTTTCTCAAGGCCCTGATCTGAGCACCGATCGATATCCATCTCTCACCACAAAGCCCTTACTCCAACATCTGCTTGTAACCTTTCACCACTTTTGTAACAGCCATGTTGGCAGGGCCGGGAGGTATATTCTGAAAAGCAAGTTACACCGAGTTAATTAGCAGTGTAAGAATAAGACAAATAAGGCGGGTTCAAGCACACATACTGTTTGAGTGAAAACCCAGTGAACACACTGGTGATAAAATAATGAATTATATTACATATGAAAGTAGTGCAGCTCCAGAAAAGGGAACTCAATCCAAAGTCCAAACAGGCCACAGAATCAGGAAATCAAGAGCGCAAATACTCCCAAAAGCATATGAAAAAACAGGAAAAATATCGTGCAGTATTGTACAGCTAATTAATTAGTTCAGTGACAATTTTTAATGATCTCACTCACAATTGTGGAGATAAATATAGGCGCTGCGGTTGTTCAGAGTCACCAACTCATAGTTGAATTCTTCAAACAGGCTATGACTAGCATCCCTCAGAAACAAGATAAGGTGAAGGAGTAGATTCTCATATGTGGAGGAACAGAACAGAGAGGACACAAATAGTTTAGTTTGTTTTTTTTATATAGTAAAATACAGGTAATACACTTACATAAGTGCTATAGATGCAGGCATATAGACCACATTGGGTCAGATGGTAGTTGAGGACTGCAACACTCCTTCCTGATACAAACACCTGTGGTGGCCACACACAGAGAACAATGTCCAAATACAGGAAGGGGAAAAAAACAAGAAAACCAAGAACAACTTGGCCCAGGATCCTCAGAGTAGTTCACTAAACACCTTGGGGTTCTCTATATGATCTGAACACTCACCCTACGCATTTCACTCATTGAGCTTCATCAGTGGTGTCCTCTCTGTTCTGTTCCTCACACATACGGAATGAGAATCTACTCCTTCACCTTATCCTGTTCCTGAGGGATGCTATTCATAGCCTTTTTGAAGAATTCAACTATGAGTTGGCGACTCTGAACAACTACACCGCTAATATTTATCTTCACAATTGTGAGTGCGATACTTATAAATTGTCAATGAACTAATTAATTAGCTGTACAATAAAGCACTATATTTTTCCTGTTTTTTTCCATATGCTTTTAGGAGTATTTGTGCTCTTGATTTCCTGCTTCTGTTAATTAGCAGTGTGTCTTACCTGGAAAAAACTAGATTCCCTGTAGGCCGCCAAACCTTTGTAATACAAATGCATTATGTATAGATTGATGGCACTTAAGATGCTGCACTGAAAACGTATATTTGTTCTAAAAGCTGAAACGAAAGACAACATGGACAAGAGACTTTACTATGTTAAATCCTGCCATCAGCATACAACACACACAAAAAGAAATGCATGGCAAACTACTTATACTTTTATAGATCAAAAAGGTAGTATTTCTATTTGTGTCTACATAATATATAATGCAAAAAAGCAAAGTGAGTGAGACAATGAAAATAAAATATCTGACAGTTCTCTCGATGTATCTCAGGAAATGTCCTAACCTGTGGTCTGTGATGAAGGGGGTGGCTGGTTCATTTCAGAGAAGTGACTCTCAGAAGCCATCAGTCATCTTCAAACGATGAACACTAGTACATATGAAATCGTATGCATATTATGCCATTAAAATTGCATAGCAATTCAAAACTTCTGCACTGACTTCACAAGGGTCTCTTTTAAAACTCAAATAGGTGTGAAAAAGTCTGGTGAGCATGCTCATTGTTCCAGAAATCAAATGCCTGAATAGTCGTTAATGAGGCAGACAAGCAGCCTCACTCATCCTCTGAGGATTTGAAGGGCAGAAAGGAGGAAGATTCTCACTACATTATTCATAACATCTTGTTTGATTTTTAAGCCATCAGAAGTAGCAAGGTGGGGTGTTTATTATTCCAGTGACCTGCACTGCTCTAAGTGGGAGAGTATAAAAGTCCTGTCACCTAATTGTCAATACCTCATTCTAAATTCAGTTGCATCATTGCGCTGGTGAAATGTAAAGGCCACATGTTTGTAATACATAAACAAATCCGAGCATATCATGCATAAGTACATAAAACAGGGACAAATGGAATATTTAATACATGCACTACAATTTCAGTGACCGTGTTTGTAAGAACCAACATGTATTGTGTAAAACAGTACATCTACATTATATATGCCTCTTGATATTATAAGTAAATAATTATATGTATCTAGACAAGACCTTATTTCTACCATTAAATTACTCCAATAATATCAATGATTTGTAGTACAGGTAATCCCATATATTTTCTCCAGTGTGCGTCCCCTTATTTTATCTACATGAAATCCTATTCTACTCTTCTCTAATCTATTTTTCCTAGATCTTACAGGGTATGTCTTAAAGCTCCTGCTTAATGCTAACATGCACAAATGGATGGTTAATTCATTGTAGGTGATTATTTGCTGTCTGCCACTTGGGTACACTTCTTAGCAACGTTGGCAAGAAGGAAAAGGTGAACGTCATACAGATGGAAAATAATTAATGTAAAAAAATAGAGCGTTCTTACTGATCATTTAGAATTGTTCAGAAAATGAAAAAATAACTACTCCACATACCAGAACAGATGAGTAGTCACAATGTGCATTATGTTTCAATAAATCTTTACCAGACAAGATGCATTTCTTAGTAATCCCACGAGGAGATGAGATGAGATGTAGTACATTACAGTGATTCTGTTTTGCTTTAATACTTGACATTAAAAAGACTATTAAACAAGTGTGTAGTGTTATAGGTCAAACGCAGATACAATTTCTATGTATTACCATGATTTTTAGATATTTCAGGTAGATCAATATTTTCCTATCTCCTATATATTTTGGAAAGGTGTTTGTCTGCTTGTTATGCATTTGAACACCCCTTTAGAAATTGTAATCAAATTTAGCATGATGGTTCATAAAATTAATGAGCAGGTTTTTGTCTAAGTTTGGATACAATTGCATGCCATTTTAAGTCAACATTGCAGACTGAACCTTTCCAAACCGCACTGATTTTAACCAAATTTGGCCTGATTGTATGTGTGTGTATATATATATATATATATATATATATATATATATATATATATATATATCATTGTTTGTTCTTATATAGTGCTGCTAATTTTTATGTAGCGCTTTACAGTCATTTTTTTTAGAATTCCGAGCTACGTCGGATACTTTTAGCTACTTTATATAAAGATCACTCATTGTGTTTATAATTTATTATTTCCCGTACTGAAAGCCCCATTGAAATCAAGGATCGGTGCTATCACACTTTATAGAATGAGTTCCATAGGCTCAAATGTACTGTCTCATGTGGCATGCCCTGTCTATGCAGTTTACATTTTGAAGTAATATTTCTAAACTGTATACATGTATTGTTTGTTTTGCTGGCGCAAAATGTATTTAAAAAATGTCATATCACATTGTTCTGACTTATTAAGAAGATTTAGATGTGCTGGTGGAAACTTTATGGAAACAAGTTACAAATAACCCAAGCTACAGTACCAGCACTGGATTGCTTGCGGCTACCATCCACTGCTTGCACTCTGGCATCATCTACTGCTTTGCTGCCAACTTCTGTGGCATCTGCAGAGATGTCCACTCTTCCATCTATTCCCCATAGTTCACCTAGGGAAGAAGTGGCCCTAGCTCTTTTAAGGCGCGGGAGATCACACCGAAGGGGACCTACCTGTAGTCAGCCTGTCCCTTCCCCTGCCCTAAAGAGGAAGAGGTAAAAAAGAGTGTATTGTTATCTGCCCTTGTTTCTTTAACAGTTTGTGTTTCGAAGTTATGTCAATTTCTTAGTGATTAAACTGTGCTTGGACATACAGTAAATGTTCAGTTACCTATTTATGTCTCTTTGAAATTATTTAAAAAAATACTTGTACAGTAATTGGACACATACTTTAGTACCCAATATACTATATAATATTTAATCATAAAAGAAACATATCCCACGTGAACTTTACACACATTTAAAACATTATACAGTTTATTACATTACCTAAATTATACTCTCTCCCATGAGTGTCAGAATAATTGTTAATATATATCTTGGTGTGACACTTATAACGATTCCAAAGGAAAGTGTTAAGTGCCAGAAAAAAATAATATATAAGGGTACCCCTTTTGGCCATTCCTTTGTCATTATAGACCAGTCAAAGATTTCTTGTAGCGTAAACAAAATACAGGTATAAAAAACATATTTATTTTTTTGTTTGTTAATTATACTGTATGGCCCCCCCTGTCTCAAAAACCATGGGTTCACAGGATCTGAAATTAACATAGTTATCTTTAGGCATTCAATGCTTTCCCCCAAAACAGTTGGGACGGGGACAGGGGGTGAGGGGGGCCTTTAAGTAAGTAGTATTACTTTTAATATGTAAGTATTTGAGAAAATATACCATCTTAAGTAACTTGGGGTAAGTTGTAATTCATTTGCGCCATCTCATTAGGAAAAATCAATTTTAGTGGTTTATACTGTACAATAGCTACGAACAGAAGTATCCATTGTGCATCAATTATGCAAACTGCATCCTGGCAGTTTGCAGAACTTGATAAATGACACATGAAGCCCTGAGATTGATACATCAAGATATAAGAACAGATACATGAGAAAACCTGTACTATTTTTTGCAATACAAATTGGAATGGTTACAAAAACATAAGCACCTGGAAAACACACCATGAATAATATCAGGATTAGCATTTGTTTAGAAGTAGATGTAAGTGGAGATGTTCGCTTGACCAGGTGTTTTTGTTTTCAGTTCTGCCTTCACTTTTTTGTTTTTTCAGGATTTGCTTTTTTGACTATAGCTTATTCCATTATAGATTTTGATGGACTATGTTAATTGCATAATTATATATATTTTATATATAGAGATATACACATACAAACAAGGAATTAATTATATAATTACAATATATATATACACCAGGGTGAGGTCTCTGAGAAAATCCCCCCAAATTAGTCAGCTACACAGACTTTTTTTACTAGCTATCAGTTTGCTGCAAAGCCTTATTCAAGGCTATTGGGACTGTGTGCTACACCACACATCCATACAAGCTGACGGATCCGATGGAGCCAATAGTGCGATTTCCGGGTTGTGACGTCACGTACCAACGATCGCGAGATCTGGATTGTGAGGGTGAATGGGTCATACACGGAGTTCCAACCACGGTGTATACAGCGTGCATCGTGAGAGAAGCTCCATGGACCACCAGCCCCTTTGTTGCAGCTAAAAGATAGGATTTTATCCTGAAATGCCCAATTAGTTCTGCTACACTGTAAAGTATCCATTTTTCTTGCGCTTTTATTGATACATAAAAACGTATTTCACTATATTGGCATCTCTCTCATTTATAGGTCTTACCTCATCCAGGGATCCTTTTAAGGACATTCAACCTTTCATTATCCCACAGGTGTTGTCTGTCCATTCACCTGTTGTCACTGATTTGCGCCTTTTGTATCCTGCTTTCCTTGTATATTTTCTGATGTTGTGTACATCCATTACATTGTGGCAGCACTCATTGACACCATTGTAACTTTGTCTAATATTCAGTTTTGCGCACCTTACTGCATATGTACTTTATATAACAAGGGTGCATATTGGTATGTAGGTAGGTAGGTATGTAGGTAGGTAGGTATGTATGTATACTGAGTTAAGTTATGGTGAGTAAAAAAAGTGACAAAAACCCTCCACAGCAAAGCAAATATGCAAATGTAAATACAACTGTGTGCTCATCTGCATGTCTTAGGCCTCGGATATAGTAAGCGCTTAGGTGCTGCTGCTCGCTCTCACTTGCTGACGCTCGCGCTACCAGGAGCTTTTTGCTGTCCTGACAGAGGAGACAGTAAGCGCGCTTGGGAGGCGGGTATCACTGTGTGTGTGTGTCACTTGGTAGCTGTCAGTGTGTGTGTGTGTCACTTTGAAGTGGTCTGTGTGTTTGTGTGTCACTGGGGAACGTGTGTGTGTGTGTGTGTGTGTGTGTGTGTGTGTGTGTGTGTGTGTGTGTGTGTGTGTGTGTGTGTGTGTGTGTGTGTGTGTGTGTGTGTGTGTGTGTGTGTGTGTGTGTGTGTGTGTGTGTATTATATAATATATATTTTAATATTTTAAAAATTTAAAAAAAAAAGACCTGTTGTGAGAATAAATTATTTATTAACATTGTGCAACTTTGATAAATATATTCACACATGCATACACGCACAGACGCACACGCACACACGCACATTCATTTCTGGGTGTTTGGTGCCATGCTGTACGTACATACAATCCTTCCGGTCCCCACCTGACCCTGCCCGGTGTCTCCGGTTCCCCTCCTCACCCCCCGTCTCCGGTTCCCCTCTTCATACCTCCCCCCCTCCCTCTCCCTCCACCCCCCTCCCTCTCGAACCCACCCACCCTCCCCCCAACCCCCTGCCTCCCTCCGCCCCCCCCTCACTCCCTTCTGCCCCCCTCTCTCTCCCTTCTGCCCCCCCTCTCTCTCCCTTCTGCCCCCGCTCTCTCCCTTCTGCCCCCCCTCTCTCTCCCTTCTGCCCCCCTCTCTCCCTTCTGTCCCCCTCTCTCTCCCTTCTGCCCCCCCTCTCTCCCTTCTGCCCCCCTCTCTCTCCCTTCTGCCCCCCTCTCTCTCCCTTCTGCCCCCCCTCTCTCCCTTCTCCCCCCCTCTCTCCCTTCTCCCCCCCCTCTCTCCCTTCTCCCACCCCTCTCTCCCTTCTCCCCCCCTCTCTCCCTTCTCCCCCCTCTCTCCCTTCTCCCCCCTCTCTCCCTTCTCCCCCCCTCTCTCCCTTCTCCCCCCCTTCTCCCCCCCCCTCTCTCCCTTCTCCCCCCTCTCTCTCCCTTCTCCCCCCTCTCTCTCCCTTCTGCCTCCTCTCTCTCCACCCACCCCTTCTCCCCCCACCACACCACTCTGTTTGCCCCCCCCCACCACCAGCCTGTTTTTCACACCTACCCCCCTGCACCAGCACCAGCCCAAGACCGTTTTCACCCCCCCCCTGCAGCAGCACCAGCCCATTTTTCACACCCCCCCCCTGCACCAGCACCAGCCCATTTTTCACACCCCCCCTGCACCAGCACAAGCCCCAGCCCGTTTTTCACACACACAGGCCCTGGTCCGATTCAAGGCAGGGGAGGATGACTCCTGTATGGCGTCTTCTCATCTGTCTACTGCCATGGCCGGACACGGTCTGGTGAGAAGCCGGTAAAGAGCAGTCCCCCCCCCTCACCCTGGTGGCGGTGCATGCATGCTATCTCTGGTGTGTGGGACACACACACAACACACACAACACACACAACACACACAACAAACACAACACACACAAAACACACAACACACAATGCCTTCTGTCTGGTCGCATTGCTCTGTAGTAACAATGGCGGCTCTGTAGGGAACCGGCTGCAGCCCCATTGGATGGGAGCGGTCACGTGACCGCTCCTCCACTTCCCCGAGCAGCAAATTTCAGTTTGCCGCTCTCGGAAGAGTTTATCCTCCTCAGCACACATCAGCGCGCATGCGGAGGGAGAAACTATAGCCGCGCTGATAACAGATGCAGGGGCTTTGTGCAATTGTTCAGCGCGGCTCAGCCCGCCTCAGCGACGCTGAGTGCACTATGTCCTGGGCCTTAGGCAGGTCTGCAACCCCGCCTTTCACCATTATCACCCAGCACATAGCACTTCCACTGCAGCAAGGGTTTCTAGGAAATGACATGCAAATGAGCACACTGTGCCACTTTTTGCTTCAAAAACCATTTTTACAGGACTAAACACCCCCCTCCCCACCCCCCCCCCCTACTGCCCCGCCCCAAAAGTTTTTTTGTGCAATAAAGTTAGAGATAATGTTTGTATGATATGTCATGTCTGTGGTGCGGTGCATATATATAAATGCACTTCACCGCCGTGTTCATCACAGTTTTTTTTAATTTTGGGGAAACCATTAATAAAAATGTATGTGAGATGTGTGGGATATGCACTGCGCCATTGTTTACATCGCGGTTTTTTTTTTCGTTTGGAAAATGATTTATGTACTGTTATAATCTTGTTGTAAAGATTCGCTGCATAATAAAAGAATTTTCAAAACAAAAAAAAAGCTGTCTGTGGGGGGGATTGCTTCTCGGCCTTTTGGCTAAGATCAAGGCGATATGAATGCTCCTCTCGGCCTGCACAGCTATGACCAAATGCAGTACCATCCTATCTGGGGCTTCAGTAGGAAAGGTCTGTGGCAAGCATTTGGCCCTCTAGCTCATTGAGAGGTGGTGTCCAGGCCCCAGACCACAGAACCCCTGAGCCTTCAGGCTAAGGGGGGATGGCATTCGAACAACCAGCCCTTCGGGGCTGGGGTGCACCCGCACAACCCTCGTAAGAGGGGAGATGACGCAAACTCCCTTGCGGGCATCGGGCCAGAGGGAGGAAGAGACGGATGTCCTGAATCCTAACGGAGGAAGGCATCAATGTCCATGGAGACCTAGGCTTTCAGGCTGAAATCTACAGGGAACCCGTTCCGAGGGCGGCTCTGACTTTGGTTGGACAGTCCAAGGGCATGCACCCGAACCACTGAAGTGGATTGGGATCTGATGAACAAGAGGGGAGGGTACCCCCCAACCCTCTCGGGAGGGTGAAAAAAAAAAAGAAGAAGAAGCTGTCTGTGGGTGGGTTTTCTGGGTATGCACCTTAAGCCTGGCTGTGCTCAAAGCTGTAACCATGCCGCAAGCTTAAGCCTATAAGGAACCATGTTAAAAATGGTTTTTGAAGCAAAAAGTGGCACTGTGTGCTCATTTGCATGTCATTTCCCAGAATCCCTTGTTGCAGTGGAAGTGCTTTGTGCTGGGTGATAATGGTGAAAGGCGGGGTTGCAGACCTGCCTAAGACATGCAGATGAGCATAAAGTTGGTTACATTTTTATATATATAAATATATATATATATGTATATATATATATATATATATATATATATATATATATATATATATATATATATATATACATATACATATATATGTGTATATATACACACATATAGGTGTATATATATATATATATATTATATATATATATATATATATACTCAAATACAACTGTATGCTCATCTGCATGTCTTAGGCAGGTCTGCAACCCCGCCTTTCCCCATTATCACCCAGCATACAGCACTTCCACTGCAGCAAGGGATTCTGGGAAATGACATGCAAATGAGCACACAGTGTCACTTATTGCCTCTAAAACCATTTTTAACATGGTTCCCTATAGGCTTAAGCTTGCTGCATGGTCACAGCTTTGAGCACAGCCAGTGTTTGAGCCAGTCCAGCCACCATAGTCGTGCCGATGCTGTGAGAGCGTACCTGCACCGCCCTGCCGCTGACGTCATCGGCTAGGAGTTTCAGAGAACGCCATTCAGGAAGGCTCCCTAGTGCGCATCAGGCTGCAGACAAGTGGCGGACGGCATCCGTGAGTCATATCGTCATCCCCCATTTACTGTAAGTGTGGGTGATTTGTGTTTTAAAGTTTTTTAATAAAGTGTAAACGTATTACACCATTGTGTCAATCCTCTGTTCCTGTATGACACGCCTGACATACGTCCCCTGTGAGTGCTGGTCGCTGCATGGAATAAGAGATCACTGCTGCCGGTCACGTGGGATCCGTGAAACACTGAGACAGAGCAGAGACACAGTTACAGATTCTCTCCCTTGAACGCACAAGATATTATCTTGTAAGTAGGATTTCTTTGTCCGTTGGTTCAGAGTGGGGTCAGGAGTAGTGGCATACTGCGCAATTGGTGTGTACCTCTTATGTTTCCCCAGAATCACTGCGGACATCGTTAAAGGGAATCATCAACTCCCTGGGACTCTGTGAAAATATCCTGTACCATCCATCTGAGAATTTTTCATCCGGGACTTTCCATTTGGATCACGGTATCTGGGACATTTGTAGCGCCGGGACTTTTATTTTGTATTTGTATTTATTTCACAGGTTGGGAAGATCTGTTTATTAGTTTCTCTGGCAGCTTATACACCACTTAGAAGTGGTTTTCACTTACATTGAGTGATCACGTTCACATCACCATTTTATTGCTATTTTCACACTATTGTGAGTCAATTGCACATTGTAGATTAGCGCTTGTTAAGGGTATTATTGTTGTTTGTTTTGAGCACAGCCAGGGTTAAGGTGCATACCCAGAAAACCATGTCATTTCCCAGAATCCCTTCCTGCAGTGCAAGTGCTGTATGCTGGGTGATAATGGGGAAAGGCGGGGTTGCAGACCTGCCTAAGACATGCAGATGAGCATACAGTTGTATTTGCATATTTGCTTTCCTGTGGAGGGTTTTTGTCACTTTTTTGACTCACCATAACTTAACTCAGTATATATATATATATATATATATATATATATATATATATATATATATATATATACACACACACACATGCACAGAGACACACAGTACTTTAGAAAATATACACAAGAGGTTATATGGGTCATGTATCACGTTATTTCGTTATTTGGGTAATGTTGACACATCAACAGAAGAATTATACTATCTTTTGCAAATGTGTAACTATTGGGGAATGATGGGGATGTGCAGAGAATATTTGGCAGAAAAGTCCAGTGCGTGATAGGGAATCAGGGGAAGTGCGTGCAGGGAAGGTTCTGCTTTGGTTTTGCATTTTTGGGGGGGCACTGGAGCTCAAAGCAGCCAAACTGTGCAGTGATGCAAGGGTGAGAGATACAACAATATAACATACTATATATGATCATGTTTACACTTACCTGTACTGGTGCAATATTACTTTTATTGTTTATTTATAGAGCACCAACATATTACGCGGCATGGTACAATGGGAGGGAAAAGGTCTAAGTAACATTACTACATAAGAAAATGCTGCAGAGATAATATAAATCCCTTGCATCAGTCATTACTGTTTATTAGTGTCACTTTGAGATAGTATCAATAATATGAAGCCAAAATACTGTAGTAATGAAACATGGCAAATCTAAAAGACAAAGGGGCCAAGAATCACATGCTGACAATGTGCTTTCACCAGAATGGGGGCATTGTATGAATGGAAACATATTTGGTACATGGTTTTCATCCCCCTGAACAATTTTACATAGTTAAAATTAACCTCCAGATTAAAGAATAATGTGTGATTACATGACACTTTGTTTTAATATTTAATGAACATAAGTTGCAATTAGACATATACAAAAATATTACAAATGTTGCACAAATGGGGAAGTTTGCAAAAAAAGTGGAAACTATGATTTTTTTTATGTAGTGGGAACCTTTGATCCAAAACACATTTTTGACCCAACAAATATCCTACACATTTGAAATGTAGTGGCTTTGTATGATTTCTTAAAATATTTTAGGGAACCATTATGATGCAAACTATGATCACTTGATACATTTTGATGTATTACTGTAAGTAACTTTGCTAGAAAATGGGAGAACAGCTTTACTGCTACAGTATAATGAAGGTTTAATGTTTTCTCTTTATCAGGTCTGCAGGGGTTAAATCCACAGGGAGAGTCCAAAGCGTAGATTCAACCAGGGTTGCATCAGAAAGCTGGAGGAGGAGTCTGGATCCAAAGTCAGAGCAGGAACAAAGGAGGTCACAGGATACAGGAAGCTGGATACGGGACACCGGACATAGTGGAATTGGACATTTTGGCACAGCCACCTCGCCTCATCTGATCAGCGCAGGCATTTAGCTGCTGCCAATCAGCCCCAGGGGACAGCTAGCGCTGGTCATTTCACCGCAAAGGTACAGTGACTGGTTAGAGGGACTAGTGTTAGTATGTCAGGTTAACTTTAGGAGTTTTAGGGAAAAGAGATATGGTTAGGTGTTTTAGGGTAAAGGGTTAACATTTAAGATAAGGGGCAATGGGTTTTAGGGTAAGTTGTCCGATTAGGGGTTAGGGTAAGGGGTTTTAAGAGTTAAGGTGTCCAACTGGGCATTAAGGGTTTAAGGTTAGGGGCAAGCTTGTCACGGTAACTTATGACAAGATATAATAAACACCAAATATCTGGGTTGAACTGAACGAGGCTTAGATATAATAAAATATATTTATTCCTTAAAAAGGTGAACACAGCAATATAGTACAATTAACAGGCAAGAAGGTAACACTTACTTAGGGTTGGGGAATGGAGAAGTATCAGCTAGCAATTCTCCAGCAATCCGGTGACATTCAAGATGAAATCAGAAGAACAACAACTGTAGGGTTGACACAGTTTATATACCTTTGTAACCCTATTCTTAACATTGAATACAGACTATTGCTGAACAATTATCTGTATCCAATCCCTAACGTGGAAACACAGTTTTAACCCATGCCCCCCACATCTAATCAGGGGCGCTGGCCAGTCTACCAGGATCTTCATTGTTTGTAGGTGTTAGATATAACACTTACAAACCACTCCAGTTTGATGCTTCTCCGCCCTCATGTAAACAGTTACAGTGGTGGAGTCTTTTGATCAGTACTTGTTTCCTAGACTTTGGGTCGCCCCCCTGACCATTTGCATTCCTTTGTGTGAAGGAATATTCGCGGGTCTTTATCCCCGTTTTGGAATACAGTATTAAAATTAAAACACACACATATTAAAATATATGGTTCCATTAGGTGCAGCGGGTCCAAACTTCCCAGACCTTACTGCCAGAACAGGGACACTATAGGGTCCAAGTTTCAGCCCGCTGCGAGCTTCAGAACCGGAGATAAACAAATACCACTTAAACCGTTTCATACTTTAACACAAAATTCTCCGCTGTAAAATAAATCACAGTTTTCCACTAAATCCCCATTGAAAACAACGGGCCCCGCTGCCATAGACTTTCAACGGTAATCCGCCCCCACTGGCAGCTATGGGAGTCTGCCACCATAGACTTTCAACGGGGCATCGCCGTCGTTGAAGCCTATGGGGTTTCTCCGCCATAGCCAGTCAAGGGGGACCGGCCGCCATTGAAGTCTATGGGAAAAACACCCGAACCTTTAGGGTGGTCCATACTCCGTCGGGTTGGTCAGAGAGGGTCAGGAATGGTTTTTCAGCCATGCCGGAGCAGTGACTACAGGCACCCCAAACCATGGCCCTCCGGACCCTCCAGAACCGGAGATATTGGCTATGATTTGTAGGGTTTCGGACTTAGCCGTTTTCTCGTGCTGCTTCTGCTGCCGCCATTGGAACCTATGGCGTGACCCGCTCTGCCAGCACGACCCTTTCCGGGGATCCTGGATTCGGGGACCTGGTGGTGGTCGAGTGAGGGGAGGCCTAGGGACTAGGGGCAAAAATAATTTTATTTCTGGGTGCCCTAGAACCTAAGATTCCCACGCCACTTGACGTTGACCTTGACTAATCAGTGATGAAAGCTCTCTTTCAGACAATGTATCCGCTTTGCGGTTTCGCGGTTTGGACGGCTGCCAACTCGTTCCTGGAAAGCACCGTTGAGGAATCTCCATTGAAGTCAATGAGCCCATTGACTTACAATGGGAAACCGCCGCTCCTCCTCTCGGATGCCATCTGCTGGTCTTCGAGGGAAACAGGTCCAAAACAGCTAGATCCGCAATTGAAAGGAATGGAGCTCCAATGGCGGCCTATGGGACCCTGGAAAATGGTGCCTGAAAAAGCGGGAAAGTTAAACAAAGGGCTATAGTCGCTATACAACTATTAACCCTTGCCCTACCGGATGGATCCCGTTGTGTGTGTGGTGCAGACACTGACATTATAATGGAACATGGGAACATACATTTTCATTACATGACAAGGTGTAAGCCACATTCCTGGACCGCAGTCCAGTTAACCCCTTGCCTCCCTGGTGAGGTCAGGGGGTGGCCATATGGGGTGCAACCCCTTTAATACCGGGCCAACCCCCCTCTCCCTCTACACTTACCTTTGCAGTAAAATGGCTGGTGGCTAGCTTTACCGAGCGGGTGATCAGCAGCGGCTAAATGCCTGTGGCTGATGTGGATGGCCATGTCGAAACATTCTAGACCGGGATACAGGACCCCAGTATAAAGGATAACAGGATAACAGGATAAGAGTAGGACTGGTTCAGGATTGGAGAAAAGACTGAGTAAAGTAAAGCAAGAACACAAGAAAACAATAACAGGAGCAGAAACATCAGTGGCAGTACAACCTGCTCCAGCCAGGTAGAATGAAAGAAAGTTTTGAAGCCCTGAGGTAAGGGACAGGAAGCGTATTATAGGCTGAAGGAGTATATGTTGTATCCTGCACAGCTGACAGGAATGCAGCGGTCTCTGACACTCATTTGTTACTACACATTACCCAGAGTCAGTTTGTGAACAGCATGTTCAAAAAAATATGTCATCAAAAAGTTGTGGAATTAGTATGTTAAAGACATTTTGTCTATAAGGAGTATCCTTGGTAAGTTTGCCCGTTTTGAAGAAAACTAAGGTCGTAAGGAGGCATTTAAAAAATGCATCTCTAATCGTCAATGCATCAAAGCATTGTTACCCTTTTTGCCCAACAGCTTGCAACCTTGCAATTGATGATAGAAGTTAATCAACCAACACATTCTAATAGGTTATATGCATCTAAGTCCCTCACATTTCCCCCTTTCTTACTGTTGAAGAACTCGTTGAGTGACCTATGATCATACATTGTACAGCCTGAAGGCTGGCAACATGGAGACGCTTATGATGTACTCTTTACATCATTGCTTTCTTTATCATTTTTTAAGGTACATCACAATCAGTCTTTTTCTATTCACATCAGCACAATGATGTACAGTAGTAATGATGGAGCGATCAGATGATCATGATTTGCATGAGAACTGTGACTCTGGTACTGCTGACCCTCTGGTGCTGAAAGGTTTCATTCTAGAGATAAGCAAATGTCTTCAAATTGTCTTTGCAACATTTAACTCAGCGGTGCGCAAACTGGGGGTGCACCCCCAGGGGGGGGGGGAATATCTAGGGGGGCATGGTGGTTAGAGGCCCCGCGCTATTCCCCATGGCATTTAAATTAAATGCCGGGGGAGGCATGAGGCCTCTGTAACTCACTTACCTGCTGCCAGCCGGTCTTCGGCGACGCATCGCCATGGCAAAGTGGCATCAAATGATGCCACGAGGTCATGTGACTTCAGGTATCACAAAGGCAAAGCCCGTCAAATGACGCCGAGCCATTGGGAGACGGGGAGCGCGAACGCTACGGCTCCCGGGAAGGGGGTCGCAACTCAAGAAGTTTGTGCACCCCTGATTTAACTAATTGATCTGGTTCACTCTCCATACAGACACAACAGTGCTACTTCTTTTAGCCTGAGCCCCTCTAACAACAGATTTGCCGCATTGCATGATTCACTAATATATTTTTGGGCACAGACAGATTGTTACACTGCTCCCCCACAGCTGGAACCCTTTTAAACATTAACAAACCAAAAGATAGTACCAGATAGTACCAGCTACAGATATAAGCGAATACCAGTGTAGGGAATATGAATAATTTAATGACACTAATAATAAACTGAAAATATAGCAACAATAGCCAATACGCCAATGCAAGAATAAATATCACCATAGAGCAAATCAAAAAATAAAAGGGGGTAGAGGGGAAAGAACGAGAAGTGGAAAAAACATAAAACAAAAGGAAAAAAATCACAAAAATGGAAAAAGGAAAGCAAACTATGGGGGCGACATTTCGAGGGGTGACCTCTTCATCTGGCCCATTCCCCCTGGTCCCAAAGGGTCCCAGAGGTACTTCCCTAAGCCTTCCCTCCCCAAGGAGGGGACAGAGAGTGCTGGTACTATCTTTTGGTTTGTTAGTACTTTTGAAGGGAATTAGGGTCCCTTCCTGTTCCGTGCACCCTGCAACCTTGCTGAGTCATTGTGTCAGAGTTCTGTCTATCACCCCCCCCCCTTTCTACCTTTTAAACATTAGCTTTTGTTTGTTTTATTTGCACTAACCGTTTTTCATTATGCAGGTAAATATGATACTAAGCCATTTCCTCTACAGTTACTGAGGATTACTGTAGATTACCATGCCTATGTGAGTCTCACCTTGAGGTATATATTTACTGTACTCTCTTCATACCATTGACCTCTAGACATTCTTCCTACTAATACTGAGTATCAGATCAACAGCGCTCACATGAAATTTACCATTATGTGAATTATTGCTGTACTACAAACGGGTTATGCATTGTCCGTTTTTTTTGCTATGTGACTTTCTTTGTCCCTTGTAGATGTTTATTTTAGATTGTTAAAAAAATAACTTTTAATTATTACACATTTACTTATCAATACTTTTTTCATTACTTTATAGTGTGCAACGTTACAGGATTTTTTTTTCACATATATATTTACCCTGTTATCACCTATAATCCTCTGCTGAGCGAGAATCTGCAAATACCCTTTCTGTTGGAGGCACTTTCTCTGCTATATACTCATGATCACTAGACCCACAAATGTTTAATTTTCGTTTCCTAGCTTTGAGGTTGAAAAAGCCTCTCTGTTGCATCTAATAAAAGTTTAAGTTCTAAAAATATGATATTTTGAAATGAAAGAAAAGGACATTTTGGAACATTTTGTTCATGAAGTATTTCAATGCATCTTCTCAAAGTATGGCCTTTATTCCCAGAGGTGAAACTGGAACTTTTATGAGGAATTACTTGATCTTGTGTACATTTAAACAGAAAATATACAGTAGATGCTTGAATAGAACTAGATTACTTAATCAGCCTGGGTGAACTTTAGCTACGTTCCTTATCTTATTGAATGCCCAAACAACACTTTTCATATCACTGTCCCTCTAATCTTCTGCAATGGTACAGTTCCTAATCCTCTGTTGCCCACTCCTCTTTTGTGTCAATCCTGTCCCCGAATATGCTGTATCTTGCATCTGAGTCTTTTTTATGATGTCTATCTCTTTCAGTGCCTCTATACAATGCTGATATCAACTGTATCACATTCTGTTTCCTTTGTATCATCAATAAAGTATCCTTGAGAGATTTTAATAGCTTTGTGTTTGCCTTCATCAAAGGTACATCTTTAAATGACATGATAAGAATGATATACAAACATTTCACACATTTTTGTAAAAAAAAAAAACATTTTTTTTATTTATCCCTATTTATCTCATTGCAAAACCAACATGTAATGTCTAAAGAGTATTGTTTTATTTTTTTTATGCCATTTTCAGTGCATACATTTGTAATAATGTTTGTTTGAAAAGACAAGCCTGGCTATATATTTTGGGCCATATTTACTTAGCTGTACTGCTCCGTGACACCTTTAGCAAAGTAAATCCATATTAACAGAACAGTAATAATGTAAATTTCATTATTACAGCATCAATGATGATAAACCATGAGCCGTCTCATAGTACCTACTTTGAGTATTAGATATGTGATGTGTCCCATTTGAACTGTTTTGAAGTCTACGGGGATGTTCATATGAAAATGGCCAAAATACCCCTAAAAGTCTAAGAATGAGAACATGGGTGTGTTAGACTCTCTTTAAATTATAAGTTATTTCTCATCATGTTCCAATTGCCCTCCCTTCAGTTATCAAGGAGGGACAAACATCTGAAAAGTTTACCAAAATATCAGGGTTGTGAGGTGGTCTTTTTAAACCACATTTAAAAAGACCTCTCATGATGCAGCTTTGCGATGTATCATACTTTGAGCACAGATAAACATCCATGTAGAAAAAGGCGAACAGCAAAAAGAGAGTGGGTCAAAGCTGCTAAAAAATAACCTTTATTGGTCCATAAAAGAGAGAGGGAGGTACAAAAACCCTCCTATATGTTTCGTGCACCAAGCACTTTATCAAAAATCACTCCTTGATAAAGTGCTTGGTGCACGAAACATGTAGGAGGGTTTTTGTACCTCCCTCACTCTTTTATGGACCAATAAAGGTTATTTTTTAGCAGCTCTGACCCACTCTCTTTTTGCTGTGCGCCTTTTTCTACATGGATGTTTACTTGGATCTTCTACAAGCAGCAGCACGCTTCACACACCAACTGGATGGGGAGACTCCAATATAGTGAGTAACAGACTTTATTCAATCTGATATATACATGTGACATTTTTTTTTCTTTCACTCCAGCGTACATCTGTGTTGCCCCAAAGGCGCACAGCCTGATGGGGCCCCCCCAAGAGCTGCTCCCTTCTTCACAGGACCAGCGTGCTAAGGGTTAACATGTGCTTGATCTTTGTTGAATCGGCAACCCCACCCACTGGAATGTTAATGAGCCATAGGGACACAAAGAAAGATCTTTTTGTTCACTCCAGTGTACATCTGCGTTGCCCCAAAGGCGCACAGCCTTTGGCGCAGCCGAAGGGCAGCCAAAGGGCGTGAGCCGTTTGCTGCCATTCGCTGATGTTAGTTGATGTTAAAGCTGCTCTATTTCTATCAGAAACTCACAAGCCCTTTATCCCCTGTACCCAATTTTCCTACTTTATCTGTCCATGAAATGTCTGGGAAGTGACTGTATAACCCTGTTCTTTTATTGTAACCATGTATTTTTTATAACTCTGTGCCCAGGACATACTTGAAAACGAGAGGTATCTCTCAATGTATTCTTCCTGGTAAAACATTTTTATAAACAACATAAAAAAATATGAGTGTTCCAGGGTCCATCCCAATGAGGTTCTGTGCAGGGATCATTTCCATTGCCCAGTCCCTTCAGGGAATATAGGACCCCATTAAGGAAACCATACCACAGGATCAGTGTCATTATTTATTTATTACCCCCTATGGTGTTGTGGATTTATTCTGGATTAATAAAAAGTCATACCTAACGGACTCGGCATTGCAGCGCAGGTTCCCCATTAAGAATTCAAGATTTGAACACGGATAGACTGATACAACTTTTATGTTGCAGAAATATATTGTTTATAGTGTAAGGCAAGGGTGCGTAAACTTTTTTGTTTGCGCCCCCGCCTGCTCTCCCCCGGCTCACGCATCCCCCACCACCTTACCTTTTCTCTGGCATTGGCGGCGACATTTAATCTCATGACATCATGTGACGTCGCATTGACATTTGACCCTGTGGTGTCATTTGAATTAGCGTCGTCATGGCGACGCATCACCCGAAGCTGCCGGAGACAAGGTAAGAGATATACAGAGGCCACGCTCTCTCCCCGCCCTTTTATTTAAATGTTTTGGGAAGTAAACAGGGCTTCAGTAAGCACCTCCCCCATAAAATGTTGCACCCCCCAGTTTGTGCACCCCTGGTGTAAGGAATTTATATACTTTTTAAGTTACAATGGTTCTCTGAGATAACCAGTTCAATACCGTACACATGTTTTTTTTTCCTCATTTCTGGACTATATATTGGTTTTATATTGTCCACATTCAGTATTTTATTATGTAATTTAAAATGACCATCAACACTGGAGTTATGAACAAAAATGAAATAACGGATGAAATTAGAAATACCTTTAACATTTAAGAATGACATTTATCTTACAGTTGCAAATAGACTCTAGGAACACAATTACAGTTAAACATTGAAAAATATGAATATAAACTGCATAGCTTCAGTGTAATCACTATGGTAGTGTTACCGCTAACAAGCACATAATTGGCCCTGGTGAGATCATTTTTGCCACCTTTTACACAGTAGAAGCCGTTATGCATAATTGTTTTGCCCAGCAAGATTATTAATTTAACAGACTTACTTGCATACTGTACCACATACTGCTGTAGCTCTTTTTGCACATGCATTATTAAAATATCGAAGATACTGCACATAAAGTACTATTTCGAACAAATAATTATATTTAAATAAAATAAAAAAATATCAAATATAAATGAATTTTTTACCCCCCCCCCTGCCCACTCAAAACAAATATAAAACATAGAGTGACATCCTACCAATGGCTAAGAGACTTACAGTGGGCATGACGATTTGTGATTCCAACCCCTTCATCAGATAAGTCTTATACTCTGGTACTAAAGTGGCTTTAAATAGGTGTCCCAGAATGGGAAAATGTGCCCCCTCAATGTCCACGCATGCTGCTGTGTAGCTGCACCATCACATTCAATGCGTGCAGCAATGTGGAGGCCACAGGACCAGCAGCATCATTCTTAAGCCCCAAACAGGAGAGGCTCCACCCCTTTGTAATGCACTATGCATGTCACAGGCATGGATACAACTATAGACCATCACACAAGAATACCCTCCAACCAGTATCTCCCAGTTCTATATAAATAATAAACATACAAGCGCTATGTACATTAATGGCGCTATATAAATAAAGAAATACAATACAATACAAATCAAAAAATATAAGCATATATACGAGTTCACATATGATAACGCAAATATTGGAAAAAAACACTGACTGCACAATTCCACAAACTGCTACCCCTGTACTTACAATATAATGTTCCCAAGGTTTAGGAGCACTCATGGTATAGTAGTCCTGCATGGGTGCATACAGGATCAAGTGGCCAGGGAGGAAATTTGTATGCAGCAAAGGATCCTGTTTGAATAAATATATTTTTCTTCCCTAAAGGCCCTTTGAGTGCCCGGTTCCTTTGCTAAATAATATAATGGACAGCATTTCATCAGGTCAAGACCAGCATGATTCCTACTAGTGTGTAGCTCCAAATTTGGTCTTATTCATTTGTAACTAACTATGAAGCTGTGTTCAAGCAAATGCAGCCTATCCCCTCCTATTAGGCCTGGCAGGACTTGAACCTGTGGCCAATAAGGGCAGCAACTGTGGCAGCAAAGCCAGAGCTGCACCTGGATAGTTACACTGCATCAGAGAGCCTTTGAGCTACTGCTGCTTCCATCAGCTGATCCACATTAGTCCTCACTCATACACTCCATTGCTTCCTATTAAAGGCCAGCATTTTTGTCCTGTCCTTTGCTGGATCAACTAGTTTGTTTTTCTGCTGATACTCTTTGTATCCTGTGCCTGTCTGTTCACTCTTTCTGCTGCCTGCCTGTTCACTCTTTCTGCTGCCTGCCCTGACCTATACCTTCTCGATACTCCTGACCATGTACTACCAGGTATGTTTAGCTCCAGCCACTGGAATCCACCTCACTACAGAGAGCCCACAGCGATGGGCCTGACACCTCCTCTTCTCAAAGAGAAGTATCACTGAGAGTATTCTCTTGAGAGTATGCCTGGTCCTAAAACCTTATAGTTACCCAGTTTTTATGCACCTCAATCCCCTTATAACGCTGTGCTTGGGGTCCAAAGAATCCCATCGCGTTATAAGTTGATCGCGCTAGAAATAATGTACAATTGTATGGATTATACAATATAGTATTTAAGATACCAATAATCGTGTTGTAAAGTATTAAAAAAATATGAAAATTGGGAGCCGCACTTGCACCGTGTTATAAGCGGATTTGCGTTGTAACAGGTCGCGTTATAACGGGGTTGAACTGTATTTGGCATAATTTATTTTTGTTTTTGGGTGCAGTGATTCACCCTTGTATGTATGTATGTATGTATGTATATATGTATGTATGTATCTATCTATCTATCTATCTATCTATCTATCTATCTATCTATCTATCTATCTATCTATCAACATATTAATGACTGAAACACATCAAGAGATGCATCTGAAATTGTTATTATGTAATAAACTATACTATGCTTTTTTATAATTAAAGGGCATGTACAGATGTACTACCTTTGTGGGCTCAAGACGTCACGCCAGAGCGCAGTTGGTCCGGGGCTCGATCGCTGCCAAGAAAGCAGGAAGCTGCGCAGGAGGATTAACTCAGTGAGGGTCCCTGCTTCTGAATGGTACCGAGGTGGGAAGGTATTAAACCACGCACCCACAGCAGCGGAAGCGTGCCTGGCAGGCGGATTGTCAATGTAGCCGGATCTGGATTGGAGAGAGTGGCTTATCAGATACTTGCCAGAGTCTTGGGTTGGAGAAGTTAGAGTAGTAAAGTCTGTTAGCCGTGGTCTGTTAGTCACAAGCATATTCATCAGGAACCTGATTGAATCTCTCACGCATAAACCATGATCCAGATGAATAAATATGTTGCCTATTATTATTATAATTAAAGTTCCAAAATATGTGCATGATTCGCATGTATATAAATATGCCAGAGAATAGCAATACTTATGTCAGATATTAGTATCAACTGTTTAATGTGTCACAATATACTGAACTGTTTTCCAATAATTCCTATTCTGCTTTCCTTGTCTTCCCTCGCGCTGTTGGCGTGGATTCTTTCCAACTCTAAAACTTCCAGTAGGTACAGGCCATCTGCTTCAGTTGAATATTCCAGAACTGCTGATTTCATATATAAGATCTTTCTGGCAAAAGACAGATGTTCACGTTTCTTAGGGATTACTAGGCGATAGCTCAGTTACTAGGCACTCGAGGTTCATGATTACTGCTGTCAGTTCCAGCCACAAGTTTTGCACCACATTTTATTGCTCCACCAAGCCAGCTGTCTCAAAAACCATACTTCCTCTCGGTTTATTATTTTCTCCTATTATGTCAGATTTACTTCAGTCGTTAGATTTATTGCTTTTTCAATAGTTGTCTGCTTCATTTTGACTCCCCTAAACTAAAACAAAGTTAATCCCACTGTGAATATATATTTGAAATCTTTTCATACATTGTCACTTGTTCCTAAATATATTTCATATAAAAATGAAAGCATCTGCACTACAACTTCTATTAGAATATATACAGTATTAATCTTCTGAAACGTTTGACAAGTTCTTAAAATATGGTACATTCAAACATGTATTGACATTTAGCACACATTTTAATTTTAAAAATATTTGTATATTTACATTTGTGATCTGGTTATGTATACTATCTGTCAATATAGTTGTGTTTTTTGCCAGATTTTAGGATGTTCCATGTGTTTACAATAACCATAAGAAACTGTGAGAAAGTGAACAGTCATTGGTTAGATTGTGTTAGACTTTATTGGAAACCAAAGTCCTTTAGTTTGCATTATTGGAACACTTTTGATGACCTTTTTGTATCATAGTCCTTTAATTTCAATCCTAATTAAAACTGCAAAGGGACAATACTATCAAGGGCCAAAGTGTTCTAGTGATAGTAATATGTTTTTTTTATATATTATTTTTAAAGTTAGTTTGTAAACATGGTGAGACTTGGGAGGGTTTTCATTTTTTTCTGGTTACTACAGTACTTTGTCTGTTAAGTCAGTATGGGGCGATTTTGTCATTACCACCCCATACGGGTTGGCATGTTCAGAAGTGGAGGAATGAAATGTAACAACTAGCCATATTCTCTAACAAATCGCATAGTTTAAACGCATCTATAAAATATGATAACCGCACTGTTTAACAGCCAATATGCATGGGTTATTTTGTTTGGAAGTGGAGTGAACAGAACTCGTGAGGCAATGCATCATACACACTATACAGCTCAACCCCCTTATAACGCTCTGCTTGGGGTCCAACGAATCACATCGCATTATAAGCGGATCGCGTTAGAAATAATGTACAATTGTATGCATTGTACAATAAAGTATTTAAGATACCAATAATCGTGTTGTAAAGTATTCATAAATACGAAAATTGGGAGCCACACTTGCATCGCGTTATAAGCGGATTCGCGTTGTAACGGATCGCGTTATAACGGGGTTGAGCTGTATTAAGCAGCCATTTTAGACAGTGTGTGTCAGTGCTGTGGGGAGAGACAGACTAGGCATGTAGTTTGGATATAGATTATGTTGGTGTGAATTTGTAGTGATTATTGAGTGTTTTGTTTTGTATTGAGTTTTTTGTTCCTGTATTCTCCTTTAATTTTGTGGGAATTTATCAGTGTGAAAGTTTTCTTGTAGTGTGTCTTTTTATTGTTTGTTGTCTCTGTGAGTTTGGGGAGTGAGTGACATGGATGAGGGGAGATACAGGAGCAGATGAAAAAATGAAGCACTACTACTGGAACAATAGTAAAAAGACAATGAGTGCGTATTCTTTAAAAAATGATTATTTATTGGTCATGAAGACAAACAAAGTGAAGGTGTTGCCCCACCAACGTGTTTCACGCCGTAGTGCTTTCTCAAGGTAATACGCTCATCAAGTTAATTACTGAAGGTATGGTGGACTTTATCTACACACTGCCATTTCTTGACTAAAAATTTTGTTTAATTATCTTTACATCTGTGTATTGTGAGGTTCCCTGGCAAGTGTGATTTGCCACCTACCCAACGCTTAATCTATATCATATCAAACTAAGAGTCCCTCATGCTGGAACTTTTTTCATGAAATTTTGTGTCTGTATACAAGCCCTTAGCACCACACACTATTTTCAATTTTGGATGAGGGGAGGGCTGGGAGTGTATGTAAAAGTAGTTGGTGTATGAGGAGTGTGTGCGCAGTGCAAATGGGCATGAGAGGAGTGAGGGGAGTGTGAGTGGGTGGAGGGGAGAGGAGTGAAGGTGTGACTGTTGGTAGGAGAGGAGGTTGGGAGGAGGTCTGGAGGCCTAGAGGGGCTCAGGAAAGGTATGAGGTAAAGGAGTCCAGTTGGGGCTTGGGGAATATGTGATGATAGTGGATTCTGGGAGGAGACATCAAGGAGACAGGGACAGAGGACACTAAACCTCTGGAGGATCTGCTCAGTCTAAAGCTGTTGTGTCAACACCTGCAAGATGTCAGCACCAAGAGTAAGGTGTATACAACCTGATATTCACTACAGAGAAGAAAGAGGTCCTGCTGAATCACGTTTTATGCTACCATGACAGACTCTTTGGTATGAACACCAATAACATAAGTACTGTGTTCCTAAATGTTTTTACATTTTACATCATAACATTATTGGCTAAAATCTGACCTGATCAGAGTAAATTTCCCTTACATATTCTTACATTATATAGCTCATGGGTGGCGCCCACTTTCTGTCACTCCTGAAACTATATATTTTTAAATAAAGATATTGCTACAAAATTCATAGTCGAAACGGAGTCAGGTATACTTATATGTTCTCTACATTACTTATTTATATCCCCAGCTAGCATTAAGGCTCTGAAAACCTGAATATGGGAGTATAAATCTGCAGAGGTCTCCAGCCTAGGAGTGGTTAAGGGATGCACTGAAAATTGTAAGAAGTGCTATTCCGATATTAAGCGGAAAGTAAAAGAGAAGATGGTTCAGGCACAGAGTCATGAAGCTGGTACCGGAGGAGGTCACCCATGTCCTCTGTACAAAAGACCCATTGAGGAAGACTCTGTTCCATATTGTGTTTGGATTCAGTCTGTCGTCTCCAAGGTGACCGGGTCATTGGGCACAGTGAATACGAACCTGAGGCCGGTGAGTACTCTGACATAAATGAAGAAAATATATTCGGTCTGGCCAATACAGGTAATGAAAGTTGTAGGCTAACACTCTGTTGAATGATGTACACTACTGCCTCATCACCCACAAAATCATCTATTCATAAGAGTGCAATACAGGCATACCCCGGTTTAAGTACACTCACTTTAAGTACACTCGCGAGTAAGTACATCTCGCTCAATAGGCAAACGGCAGCTCACGCATGCGCCAGTCAGCACGTCGTGAACAGCAATACCGGCTCCCTACCTGTAACGAAGGTGTGCGCAAGCAGGGAGATTATAGAGCCTGTTACAAATGCCTTATTTACATCTGTTCTGCACGTATATGACGATTGCAGTACAGTACATGCATCGATAAGTGGAGAAAAGGTAGTGCTTCACTTTAAGTACATTTTCGCTTTACATACATGCACCGGTCCCATTGCATACGTTAATGTGGGGTATGCCTGTATATCAGTCATGTTTGCACAGATTATCTCAATCTTGCTGCCAAAATTTTCACACTACTGCAGCTAACTTCCCATATGTTTTGAGTCAACTTATACAATCAAATTCATGTAGAACTTAATGAAGCTGCCATACACGAAACCTTATCAATATGCAATACCATAACATAATTAAGACAGTATGGGACAAAATTAAATGAGACAGTTGGAGGACAGTGGTGCTCGGTTAGTCACAAACAAGATCAAATCCCGTTAGTGCGCTTACAGACATGAGTAGCCTTCATTCAAATTGTGAATGAGAACCTTTCAACACACGATTTTGGCCCATATTGACTAAATGGTCTGCACGTGTTTTGAAGTATCAGTCACATTACAAACAATGTCAGGTTGTACTACCTACAGCTTAGCCCACATTACAGAATCAGGGACAGATATTATTTAAATAGACATGGTTAGACCATGCAAGGGACATTTCAGTACATTTCTCATGTTACAGTTAAATGTATGTTCACATCTTTAAATTTAAGCAACAATATTGTAAACTTACATCTCACCTGTACTTACGGCCATCACACAGAGTAGGCTCTTGGGTTGCCGCAGAAGAGGAGGTCCTCTTAAATTTGGAGTCCATCCCGTTTGTATGGCAGAAGCAGCACAGGCACCCAGTATGCCTCTACTGGCTTCAGACTCTCCTATGGTATCTCCATTTGAAAGTAGAGGCGAGGAGTCGGGGTAACGCAAACAGCGATGCCAACATAGCCGCTATCTGCGGATATAAATACAAGACAGTAACCGCCATCACAGGGAGATTATAGCATTTGAGCATCAGGTGGTAAATTCTCTCACCAGCCTTGCCAACAAGCTGGTGTGCATTATCCTGCAGGTGATCAAGGTGATGCACCCTAGATCACGTGTTAGCAAATGAGCTGAATGAATCGCCACCGGATGGTCTGGCCACTAAGACACACACTTTCGCCCTTTTCATTGGAACTTAGGCATGCTTAACTCTCGTTGAAGCATGGAGGATAAAGGTGCCATTATTGTTTCTTCCTTTTAATGGTGTCCATTTCATTGTACATTTATTGAGTTATACTGTTATTTATAAAGTTTGTTTTCTACTACAGAATACTGCAGGAGGTGGGACCAGTAGCTAGTGACACTATTTGTTACACTAAATGTAGAGAGTCTTTACACATCAATCCCTCATGATGAGGACTTGCTGTCAGTAAAGACTCTATTGGATAAAGCTCTCTAGTGATAAAAGTGCATTTTAGAAAGTTTATTGATCAAAAACTTTGACAACCTACTGTATACAGTACCACCACCAATGTCAAGGAACAGCCATGAGGTTAAATGATGCAACAAAATATTCAAATATTTGTATGCAATTTTTTACATAAATTAATTTATTATGAGGATTTGTTTGTGTAACATTGTACCTTGTGGAGGTGGTACATAGACAATGGGGCCTATGCAGAGAGCAGCGCTATTTCGAAATTCGTCATTTTTTGGAGAAAATCGCGCAGAAAACAGCAGAAAATGGCGAGTTCCGAAAAACGCGCCAATTTTTCTTTTCTATTTCTAAAACTCGCCTCGCGGCTGGCGAGAACCTCAATCTCGACAGTTTTAAAAATATCCTAATGCAGAGAGGCGCGAACGGCATCTAGCGGCTGTTCGCGCCAATAAAATGGCGCGATTGTCTCCTTTTTGCCTCGCCAGAAAAAATTGGCAAGAAGCTGCCGCTCGCGGCCATTGCAAAGGGAAAAAAAAGGCGCAATTTTTTTTTTACACATTTTTGAAGCGCGCATCTCGCCAATTTAAACTCGCCAGACGCATTCATGTTAAACATAGCAGAATTCGCACATTTCTGCATATGGAGAATAAAACTCTCCAAAAAAGCTACTTTTTAATAAATTCGCCAATTTTAAAATTCGCTGCTCTCTGCATAGGCCCCAATGTGTTTATGCTTTGGAATCGTTCTATGCAGTCTGACTGATTTTGCTAATCGTTTAAATATTAAACATTCTACCATTAGGTTTATCCTTATGATTGATTACCAAGAAATTCATTTTTTGAATGTTAGGGTTCACAAGGCGGATGGGGGTTTACAAAGTTACCTTTTTGTTAAACCTACTGATTGTAATAATCTGTTGAGGTATAATAGCTTGCACCTCCAAGATTGGTGAAAAATCTTCCCCTTAATCATTTTATGCACCAGAAGAGGTTTTTCAGTGAGCCTAAGAAGGTTAATATTCAACATATAGAGATGACACAGAAATTTGCCATTAAAGGCTATTCTGACAAAATTCAATTGAGGCTATCAAGCCTCCAAGGCGGTGGTGATTTTTATTTAGCTATTTATTAGAAATGATTTTGCCTTTTGCAGTTAACAGAGCTACTAGAATTAAAGAAGTTGGCAATGTGGAAAAAAAATGCTATTGTGAGCCTTTTTGGTCAAACCGATTGGATTTGCTGAGCCGCAGTGAAACCGTTTCTAAAAAAACCCTCTTCTGTCTGGTTTGGACATGCGAGAAGGGCTTGGTGAAAAGCAGTACATGCATATTCGATTGGAAAGGGGTGGATTGGCACAACTCACAGCTACTAAAATATCCCTCATTGTGTTCAACAAGAGTTTGCACAGCCAGAGCCCCTGTCTCTTTTAAACACAGAGTTGGCTAAGGGTAAAAAAAAAAAACATAATTATCGTAGGTTTTTAAATTGTTGGCAAAAGGTTATGTTGGTTGGCATTTTTTAGAACATGTATTTATGAATTTGATTGAACTGACTGGATTAGCACTCTATTAGTTAATAATTTCAAAAGTGAAATGGTTTATAATGTGTAAGAATATACTGATAGTTTCAGCATCCAAGTACAACACATTAATTTGTATCAATTCTTTCTCATCTTATTCATCATAAAGAGGTATAATGTTAACCCAAAGTCCAAGGTCATATTCACCTGGTAACTGACAAGTACTGTATAAGACCTTTAATCATTTTCTTTGATTTTAACACACTGTATCATTAGTTACAGTACAATACTAGAGACAAATTCATGAGTAGTCCCAAAGTTTAAGGTATAAAACTATATCTTTGTCTAATCGGCGAAAAGTAGTCTTAGCAACTAAAGAGCCTGTAATTAAATGTGAATAAATACCTGTGAATTCACACAAAAAAATATTCAATTTAGTAACTCTGGAACACTGAGGATGACAGAACTCAGGAAGGAATTATCAGAGAAAAAGGATAAGGCAAAGTCACAGTATGGTTCCAAGGTCATACCCAATCTGGCAGCAAGGTACTCGAGGGTCAGGCAAAGTCAAAGTCCAAAGGAAGTCAGAAGTCAAAAATACAGGGGGAAACAGGCAGAGTATTTAGCTGAACAGAGAACCGGAGTAGACCATGAACGGGATCAGTAACAAAGTTGCTCCAGAAATAGGGCTTGGCCATGAAGTGTTTCCTACATTGCAATTCCTCTTTCTCTTTCTCCCTTCTGTTAAACCTAGTGGACAACGGCAATATTGGTGCCAGAAGAAATTTCCATGAAGGTAGGTTTTCTTAATATTGCCAATCCTTGCTAATTGCTGATGCACAGGTCTGACAGTAACCTTCTAAAAGCCAAGACCAAAGAAGCTATGTAAAATTAGTGTATAGAATACTGTATATTAATTAGATTAAATCAAGCTACATGTCAAGTTTGTTTATAGCATTCGACTTGACATTTTTACAAAGCTATGGAAAAAGATGTACAGTACAAAAGATTTTTTGGGAGCACAAAATGATGTAAAATGTATCTTACAACTAATGTTTACTTTGGTAACTGGATTTAATTAGATTTATGGTTTACCAATGCACTTTTTTAATAATAAAGAATACCAATAGGATTAACATTTTCGCTGTCAAGGGAAGTTACAACCAGCTCAGTCAATCAAATCTTTTACATTTTGCTATATATTCCTTTAACTTTGATTTCTGTGATATACTTTCAATGTACTGTAGCTTTGAAAACTATATACATCATTTTCAGCACAAGTCCAGCTTTAAGTTGATATGATTTTTGGGCGAATTGCATATTATTTGACAAAGATAGGATGTCTTTTATATGAAAGAAAATAAAATAAAAATCCTATTTATTTTCTTGTTATTGTCCCAGTTATCGCTAACAAATTCAATCCATTTCGTTAAAATGAATAATAAATGTCCCCTCAGTACACTGTTTAGCTGTACATACCTTTTTAGGCCAATACAGACCTCAAAATAGCAATACTGTTCACACTTAGGGGCCTATGCAGAGAGCAGCGCTATTTAGAATTGGAGAGGGGAATAAAAAGAAGCTTTAATGGAGAGTTTTTTTCTCCATATGCAGAAAGGTCCGAAAACTGCATTTAGAATCCTTTCTGCATATGGAGAGTTTCAACCAGCGCTATGAGCGCTGTTGAAACGTGTTGAAAAAAAAACGCGTTTTTTTTTTTTCTCCCCCACCGGCCGCCGACCTCCAGCTTCCAGCCAAGTTTTTTTGGCGGAGGTAAATAGAGAATTTTTCTCCATGTTATTGGTGCGATCAGCCACTAGATGGCGATCGCGCCTTTCTGAATATGGATATTTTTAGAACAGGGGAAATTTAGGTTCTCGCCGGTAGCTCGGCGAGAATCACAAAAAAAAAAAAAAACATGGCGCTTTTTTTAAAACTCGCCAGTACCTGCAGTTCTACAGGCATTTCTCTCCAAAACATGCCGCTATTCACCTTACCGCTGCTCTCTGCATGAGGCCCTTAGAATTTGCAGGGCTGAATGTAAAAGATAGATGCCATAATTTACAAGGCAAATTACCCCCTAGCATAAAAATATCCCCACAAAAGTATATCTTATCTGAAAGTACATGCCTGAAGAAATTCATATATGGCTAGCATGTATTTCACCACCAACCTTTCTGGCTGTGATTCTGTGTTGAAAACAAAGTAAATGTATGTCAAAATATCAAGACCACTAATTTCAAACTCTGCATTACAATAACAGAGTGATTAGGCATAGGAATACTAAATGTTAATGACCTAGGATCTCTGAGTACACGGATGCAAAATATGTATAGGTTTACATACTGTTTTAGCATTGAACAACTGATCTTACACATTCTGTACAGACCAAAGTATCTGAATGTCTCTCTGCTATATCATTCTGGATGGCCCTCCGCTGACTCAAAAATTTCTGGTGTTGGTATTATTCATGTGTGTAGTCGTGGCTGAAATCGACAAGCCGAATCAATCTCTTGAATAAGTATTTTCTTGTCAGAACATCCCTCCCGCAACCCTCCCAGTAGGCATAACCACCCACTCTGGGGCAACTACCCTTCACAAACCCCCTCAACCCCCAACAAACCAGGTACTTCCATTTAACCCCTTCATTATTTAGCGGCTAGCCATTAATGGGGTCCAGCTTTGGAGACCCCCTGCTCCCATACACCATACACTAGTATTAAAATTTAAATAAACGCACTGCAATTGCCTCTGAGAGCTGTGCAGGGAGATGCGGCTCTGTGTGCAGCTCTTACAGACCACAGCCAGATCGCACTGGGGAGAAAATTTTGTGAGAGGCTGAGATCTCATCACTGCTGTCCCGATCGGTATTGCCTTTTCCCTACCTCATGGTTTGTGACTTGTTGAAATGCTTTCGGATTCTTTCTGAATACCGTGATAAGACAAATGACAAACCGTTCAGTGGGAACATGCCAAACCATTTGAGATACCTGTAGCAGTGATTTTATTGAAGCTACTAGATTAGGCCTCATAGTCATTTGAATAAATATTTTAAAGTAGATGTAGAGGCAGGGGGAAGAAGTTGTGGTGGTGGTGGTGGTGGAGGCAGCAGCAGTGATGGTGATGAATCAGTTAAAAGTTGTGCTGTTGGTAATGGTGGAGATCCCAGCTGCAACTAATACTCATAGTCATCATCATAACAGTCACAGCAAGTATAAGCGGAAGGACCATAATGACCCTGTCGGTGAATCACATTCACAACAATCTCCCTCTAAAAGGCACGCTTCCCCTGCCACCCCCTTCCCCCCTTTGCCTAGTAGACAACAATGAACTTCCAGTTCTTTCTCACCTTTTCTTCTGGCTTAGTTTGTGATTCTCAAACGATGGATTAATCTACAGGCGGGTTTTCAAAATCTCCTACTGCAAATTAATCTTTCGTTATTGTTTCTTACAATAATCCAAGGGTTAGAAATATACACAGTCCGTGGAATGGATTTACGTTAAACCCGCCGGGGGTGCATTTTAAAGCCGTACAGTATAACGATTCTACATAGGGGGATTTGAACTAATACACACCGATTGAAGTTAAAACAAGCAATCTGCGGATTTTACTCCGCGGAATGGATTTTGAAGGAAAAGCCTGGGAAATTCCAGAAAATGGATTTGGAACTAATCTAACTGGTTCGCCCATCTCTCACTGTCACTATGGCACTGTTAAGGTTAAAGGTTAGGATCCTCATTTGGCAAAAGGAGTAAATAGTATAATTTAAGCCAGTTTTAATGCTGACAATATGTATCTAGATTTAGGAAGTTGAGGACATGATTGATTTAAGCAAGTTGTCGGTAAAAGAAAAGTTGTAATCGCCAATGTAGTTTCATTGTAACATGCCGGTCCCGAAGGGAAATTAAAGTTTGTTGCTAATAGGCTGTATGATTCTGTAACCTTTGATGTATTGAGCCAAGTGTAGTCTGTGGAATACTGATGCACAAAACAAGCAGCAACCTAATTTCTTCTCTTCCATGGGTTCCATTGCATCAATATATTCTGTTTTAAAGGTGCTGCAGCTTATTGAAACATTTTAAAGCAGCAGGAAATAGGTTGTTTAATTAGGTTTGAAGCAGGGGGTATCAAGGGCTGAACTGCATTCATTTTAGCTACAGGGACCCCTTGCTCCCCAAGGTAAATAGGGGTATACTGTAGGGGTGTCGGTAGCAGCTCTACAGGTTTAAATGACCTGGTCACGCGGGCTAGTAGGGAGCCACAAGAGATGTTGCCATGGTTTCCTATAGGTCCGTGTGAAATTTAAGCCACCATTTAAACAGTCCCACAACTAGAGATGGGTGATTTTTTTTTTTTAATTTGCGGATTTGGATCAGTCTCGGATCAGCCGTTTCCTTTAGTTCGTGAATCAATCTCAAAATGCTAATCCACCATTTTGGATTTTTTTTTCACATAGATACAGGTAGACTGCAATCTGAAATCCATTGCCACAATCTGATCATGGAGTTGTATATATATATCCCCTCAAATGTCCTTCCAAATAAATTAGGGAGATATGCTAGTGCTGAAAAAGGAACACATCTGAGGAACCTGGCTGGGTGATATGCTAATGGTTATGCAAAATATATTTAAATGAGTCTCGTCCCCTTCTTAAAAGGGTTTCCATACCATTTATATACAGTAGATAAACCTAAAGCCCCAACTGTTACGCCGGTGCTGCCCGCAGACCAGACCCGTCCCCTGAGCTGAAGGGGGAAGTGGTAATACATGCACCCGCAGCAAAGGGAGCGTGTCCGGAGTGTGGTATGAAGCGTTGCCAGGCCAGGTGTAGTAAGGTAGACAATACTTGCCGGTAACGGTTGTAGAGATAGAGTGAAGGATGCCTCGATGAAGTCAGGGAGTGGAGAGTGGAGATAGGTCATTGTCCAAGCCGTGTTCAAGGGTTACCAGAGTGAGCGTTGTCCAAGGAGTGCCAAGATCGAGAGCCAGAGGGGGTAGTCGTACGAGCCGCGTCAGTACCTATGAAAACACTGAGAGAATCCTGAAGTACTTCCATACAGAGACTATGTCGAGCAAAGACTGAGAGCAGAGAGGAGCTAGATAAAGCGGGAAGGTCCAATTAGGAAAGGAGGCGGGACAGGAAGAGCTACAGGGAGACACTGCAGATTGGTGCAGGCATAACAGGCCAGGTGAGTCTTGTTAGTAACCTGAGTATGCCCGTGCAGTGTGCGGGGGCGGAGCCTGAGGTCCAGGGGACGGGAAGAAGAGTGTGCAGACTGAGCGTGCTCCGTAACTCGTGTACGAGCGTGAACCGAGCCAGTGGATGGTGCAGGTGTGCGTGCAGGTGTGCGTGCAGGAAGGCGTGGGCGCGCCCGGCACTGAGCAGAGGAATTGCCGAGGGGAGTGAAACCGCGACGGCGGCAGGGGCGAGGAGCCGTGGAGGCCGGTAAGGCAGGTTTGTTTTGTGTGTCCAGGGACTCCCTGCGGGACGGGGGTGCTCTGTGTGGGGAGCATGGAGAACACCGATTCCTGACACCAACATAGTCACTAGAATGGTGTCAGGCCCAAAATGACAAGAATCCACAACTACTGCTTTTCTAGGGCGCAGCTCTAGCAGTGTGAGTTAAATCAGCTGATGGCTAGCAGTGCACCACTGCCTACTACTAGCATACCTACAAGGGATATCTACTTTGATGATTGTAACCGCTCTCTCTCACCCCACCCCATTGTTGGATTAACCAGAGTGCAGATTTTTAACAATCCGGCAGCGGATTTCGAAAATCAATATGAAATCCGAGTTTGGATTTAAAAAATCTGTCTGGATTGTATTCAACAATGGATTTGAATGAATCCACTCAGCTTTTTTTATTACCTAATGTGCAGATGGATTTGGACTGGTTCCCCCATCTGTACACATTGCCCAACCAGAACTGCTACTGACAACCCCTATGGAGGTAGGTATCTCTGAAGCAGTGGGTAACCCGGTGCTGAAATTAACATGGTTCAGCTCTGGAGACGCCCTGCTTCATCCTCCAGTATAACGCTAAATAAATGATCAAATAAATGATAGGCCAAAAAAATTATGAAATAAATGATAGGCCACAGACACTATATTATACATTAAACATACATACATATATATATATATATATATATATATATATATATATATATATATATATATATATATATATATATATATATATACACACACACATACATATACATACACACCGTCTATAATTTAGAGACAGAGGCAAAGGAATGACATGACATTACAGCTCTATATCAGTGGTTCCCAACTCCATTCCTCAAGGAATGTTAACAATCTAGGTTTAAGGATACCCCTGCTTGGGCACGGGTGGTTCAATCAAAATGATTGGGTCACTTGTGCTGATCGGAGGATATCCTATAGACCAGGATCGTTGGTGATCCCTGAAGACTGGAGTTGGGAACCACTGCTCTAGTTCATCTGTTAAGGTGAATTAAGGTGGTGGTGACCACTGTTATAAGCGGGGAAGGCAGTGGTAAACTCCAAGTTCCAGTTTGATGGGATCGACTTTGAAACAGTAAGTATGTATCATTTTTAAATGTATATTCTATATATATTATAATGGTTTGTGATCATTTGTATGTCAGAAACTCCCGGTGTGTATGAAAACAAAGTTCGTGATGGAGGTTGTGGAACAGCCCTATTGGTACCAACAGGAATTTCTTCTGAGCTGATAAGCAATTTTATGATTATCTTTCTTGTAAGGACAATATTTCTGCTTATTTAAATAGTATATTTTATTCACTGAACTTCACTGTGGTGATTATTTTGCGCTTCTATTTGTTAGCCAGAATCTATATCTGCAGTTTAACCATTGCACTCATGAGTTCTACGTAATTGCTGTATATTTTGGACATAAAGTACATACTTTATGTAGCAGACTTCAATTGCTCCCACTGATAATACAACATTATAACACAGAATAGCACAGAGTTTCCATAGGATTCTGTGGCAGTCATAAAGCCGAATATCCCAGGAAATCCCACCATAACATGCCAGCAGGAGCAATAACCATTGCTACATGTGTGGAAGTATCGACGCTGGATGATGCTCGCAAAATAACCCTGACTGTTAGAGACTAACCACTGATGTGTCTCTGCATGAGAAAGTGGTGGGTTTATGTAATCTAATATTACCAAGCATTATGAAAATGCAATCTCTCCTACCCCACACATACTGGAGTAACAATATCGTGAAGCCGCTAGCCATGTGACGACTTGTCTACCGTTTTATTAATTATTTCATCATTTGCTGTATGTTTAATAGCTTTGCATTTTCACTTTTAAAAGCCTGTAACAAATACCACAGCTTATACAATACAAACTGCAACATTTTAGACTTATGCCTCTTTAGATATGGATGCTTTTTGAGGACAAATAAAAAGCAAAGAATGATGCACAGAGACAAAGAATGTGATACGTTTAATTTTAATATGTGCACTCCTCGCAAATTCTTCCTACTGATCCTCCTCATGTTGCAAGCTGGAGCAGACGGGAACAAAATTGGAACAACATTCTTAGATACAAAAGGACAGGATGAGAAGCCCCAGTTTTTTACCCAAATTGTCTTGATACATAGAACCCTTATCTATTAGGTGTCCATAATATTTATTGGAATAGGACACCACTTGTTAATTTTACAGTACACTATGTGATCTGAAAGATCATGGTAAAAACATGTATTTTTTTTTAAGTGAACTAAGTGGAACTGCACCATTACAAACCTGCATGTGTTTCTATGCCTAACAATGCCCTGAAATAAGGGCTATAATGAAACCACTACGGGTGCCTTGATTTTAATAAGTTTGCTTCTCATGTCATAAATTCAGTCTTTAAAGTGACCTAAATCTTGGTATGCTATTCATGCAGTTCTGTGGACATAATTGTCTTCCAGTACCAATTAGTTCTCAACCTTTTAAGCAAGATCGTCAACTTCCTCATTATTCACTAGCAATTAATGCATAAAACAATTAGTCCCAAATGGATACTAATCAAAAATGTTAATAACCTTTTTCTTGACAAAATTGGCTTAGCTGCAAACATTTGGTTAAGACTGAATAGAGCAAAATTCAATCATTCCTCTGCATACAATCTGCACTATATGTCCACCACACCAGGGCATTATGTCTATAAATTGAACTAATTTATTAATGCTTCTTATTCCTTTGAACTCCTTCCCTTTTCTCTCCCTCGTCCTAGACAATATATCTCACTGTGCTTTCACAGCCACACTCTAATTCTGCCTCATGAAGATACTCACTCTAATTACTTTGGTTAATTAGCTTTTCACCGCCAACACTGCTGAAAAAGAAAGAAAAAATCCCACCAGGGTATCTCTCTGCCCTTGCCCACCCACATCCAACAACACTAATGACACCCTGTTAGGTGACCCTTGTCTTCCACGACATGGGGTCTCATTGTGCTACCTTACTTGTTTAATTCACACACCCTAACTCTTAAGTCCCTGCTGAGGACAGCAGGCAATTTAGACCTGAGTGCAGCAGCTAATTAAATCAATATGAGATAATGAACAGCAATTAGAGGTCCGGCTAGGCACATCTTCTCTTGTAAATACCGTTGCTCTCCCAACGGGAAGCTCTTTTTTAATAATCTGTGTGTATTTCATTTCCAGAAGCACTAATTCCCTAAGGAAGCAATTTGGAAAAGTGATTTGTTTGTCTGTATAACTGCCAAATAATTTACTTTGAATTGTCTGGATTTTTTTAATGCAACTAGCAAAGACACATTTTGTTGTTGTTGTTGTTGGTGGTGGTGTATTTGAATTATTTTAGTTTGTTTCTATACAAAACAGGGCTTCATTTGTCCAGGTCACAGATGGGTTTATTGAAGGATTACATGTAAGGAAGAGTCTCTAGGACCTGTCCTTGGTGATTTAGCCCTTGGTCACAGTTCCAGAACTTAAAAGTACATTTAGGGGTCAGTTATCAATGTCACCCAGCTGTAATACTAGGGCAATAAATTGCACCACAATTATAAAGAACCTCCCTCTTTGAATATATGCTAAAAAAAAAAAAAAAAAAAGATCAAGCTTGTTACTTATAAAAAAGGCACAGATGAACATGCAGTATTATTTATTTCACTGAATAGTTGCTCATCTCACAGCTACCCATGAAAATTAGGGCCCATACCTACTAAGCAGTGCTATTTCAAGACAACATTCAGTGCTGGAAAATACCTTTATGGCCAATTCACTTGAATAGGCAGTAAAAAGTCTTCTGCTGCTGGAGGTGTCCAATGGAATAGCACCACTGAGTGGGCCTAATGCACATATTCAATGTGCTGTGGATCAGCTAGAGATGGACGCCCCCAAATCCTTTCAGTGGATTTTCTCACATTTTCCCCCCAAAGTCAATTTTGCGATGTAAAATCCGCACACTGACTTGATCGGTTTTGAACCGCACGGATTCATCAAAAACCGCCATTGGATACAACCCATGGACGGATTTGTAGGATCCTTTCTGTGGATTCAGCCATCTTTGTTTAAAGGAGGCATCACTCTCCTCAAGCTGTGGGAAGCGGCTTTATAGCATATTGAATAGTCACTTTTTGCAAATAAATAGTAAAAAAAAAAAATATGAATGACACCATAAATGATACAATGTAATTTAGCATCAAAAAATGCTTGTTTAACATTTTAACATTTCTCGCTCACTTTTCCATAGCACATTACATTCACAGTTTACAATATGATACAGGGTTCCCCACTCAATCGCAGAGAAGCAGCGTCAACATTTTGGAGTGTGTGACGCCAACGTTAATGGTTTATCCCTTGATCTCAAGGAATAATTGCTGGTAACAGAAGAAGCATGGGCACCCAAAAAAGTGTGTCAGCCCATCTGCCAAATCTAATGAGTGCTGAACCCTGCAATATAGCTGTACATTTTATGATGTTTCATATTCTCCTCTATATCTTTCTCTTTTCTGCTGTATTACAGATAATGAAGCATTTTAACGAGCTCCTTCAAATGTACACTTACAAAATAGACCTGTGAGAATTGTAAAGATCTGTACACTGTAATTTCATCTACAGTATAAAAGTGCTCATGTTTGTCCATTAAAAGCTATAACAATCTGCAATGAACCTACACCTGGAACTATAATTTGCACAGATAACCACTTTAGAGATATACTAAATGTATCAATAATTCACCCACTCACTACTATACTGCCACTTAAGTGAATGGAGGTAGAGCAAGCAAAACTACAGATACCTACACACCTTTAGAGAACATAGTGCTTGCTGCACAAAGCACCATTTAAATCAGGGCTCACAACATGACGTTGCCTAAAACAGTAAGCGACCTTATTTTCTCTGAGTTTAATGCATATCCCCAAAGCTAATTATATGTAAAAACAACAGATGTTGTAGATATCATTAGCATAGGCTTAGTGTCACGTGATTCATAGCACAACATTGCGTTCGCTTCCAATAATGTGACATTAAGTATGTCTTACTTTCATCCAGACACTTAAAGGGGGCTTTTTTTGGTGGCGGAAGATTCTTCGCTACCACTAAAGTTTAAGTCAGATGTGACATTAAGTCCCTGCATTGTCCTTAGTGGACATAGTGGATATACAATTAAGGGTAAACATGTCTCGCCTCTAATTATCACTAAAGGCCATTGTAGTTAACATAATGCTTGTTACATGAGAAAACATGACTTAGTGTTACATTATTAGCCTTTGAAGTTATACAGTAAGGCTTAATGTGATGATAAGTGGCTAAACTTGATGTTTACCTAACTTAACTGAGTTTTTTGGGTCTTGGCCATAGAAAGAAAGGACCTTTTTTAATATGTTACCATGTATTCTTTTTGCTCGGAAAGACTCCTTTAAAATGTTCATGGCAGAAAAGAAGAATAGAGACCCCTATTTAATATGTGACACTCCATCCCTGAGCTTTAGAAGAATTCAGCTCTGTTCAAATGAATGGGATGAAAACCTTCTCCTGTATATACAATATCTCTATTGTAATTTAAAGTCAACAATCTTTAAGTAAAAGAAAGGGGCAGAGGCATTCACATGTAAATCAAATGAAGAGATTGTGCTGGGAATATTTGCAGTCACCAAGTACATATATTGTACTCAAGGTAGAGTGCCACTTAAATCAAGCCTTCAGGTCGTCAAGTAAACATTTTAACAATTATACAGTATTTCTACGGAGTTGTGGTGCAAAAAATTTCGGTGGTGACCCACTTTCTGTGGAAGCTGCAGCTACACTGTAAAAGGCACATCTACAGATGTACTGTATAAAGACATACTGCCTCTCTGGGCGCAAGAGGTTGTGATGCTGGGGCTCGGTCGTGGCCAAGAAAGCAGTAAGCTGCCTGGGAGGAAAAACTCAGCGATGGTCCCTGCTTCTGAATAAGACCACTGCAGTGTTATTCCTATCAAGCTAGCCTTGAGTTTGTAAGGAGACCCAGAGAGAAGCAGCAATCCAATGTTTAATTGTGTGTATTTTTCTATACTGTATTGAAGCAGGAGGTCTTTGGACTTGAACCCCATTAACTGCAACTTCGGGGACTCCCTGCTCCAGAGATATAAACCTCTGTAGGGAGTGCTGTTAGTCTCTTCGGCTGGGGTTTAAAACTGGCTGGGGTTTAAAACTCCTGCACCATGTCATGTGCACCATGTCATGTGGGCCCAGCTGCAGTGGCTACCGGCACTCCTATGAAGGTCCCTATCTCTGAAAGCAGGGGGCCCCCAGAGCTGAAATTAATGGGGTGCACCTCCGGAGCCCCCCTACTTCAATATAGCATAGAAAAATAAAAAGTAAAAAAAACACAGTGAAACATTATACATACACAATGTAAAGCTTCTGACTGCAGGACAGGATACAGACCCACAGGGCTGAGGTAGGGAGTAGGTACACTGACCGTGTCCTGGGATGCAGGGGATTACCGGTCTGGTTCCAGGGAAGGTGCAGGCACAGGCAAGGGGAAGACTCAGGACTCAGGAATGGACTCAGGAGGAAACGGACAGGAATAATGCAGGGGGTAATCTTGTCCAAACAGGGGTCAAGACAAACTGGGTAAAGGCAGAGCAAGACATAGAGTACTGGACTACTTTGCACAAGCAAGGTCAGGTAGCAACTGCCTACTATTTAAAGGCCAGCGATAGTTGCTGGCAATGAGAGCCATAGTGAGGCTTACTTTCTAGGTTCGAAATCTGAGCCCCACTGAACACCATAGATCCGAGTCAAACAGAACACGACTCAGATCTATAGGTTGGAATCCAAGGCAGAAACAAACCAAAACTGTTTTACTGCATCTGATTTGGGTACAGGTCACACACCCCATCCCCACCACTTAAACAATGACACGCAAAATACCCTACCTCTCCCAATGCAGCTGGAGGGTTACAGGGGTTAACTATAGAGTAGAGGCTCCCTGCCTTCTGCTGGCCTTGTCTCCTCTAACACCGAGGATCACAGTATCATCAGAGGTGGCGGGACTGGCAGCAGAGAGGCAGTCTCCAGAATTACAGTTAATCCCTGAGGACCCAATAGCTAACATTTGCACACTCATCCCTTCCCCTCATGTCACACTCAATGTTCCACCTTACATCTCCTCCCCCACTCATATCAGAGATTATATACAATATATATATATATATATATATATATATATATATATATATATATATATATATATATATATATGACAAACAGAAAAGAAAAAAGCTGCGCCTCTGATAGAAGCAAACCAGTGTAGATGTAATAGTTCTAATAAATCCTAATAAATGTGAACTATTGTGGGGGTATCCCTAAATAACATATGCAATTAATATACACACCTACAGATCATATATTGGGCACATACCAATTATAAAACAACATATGATTGAAAATAACATATAAGGAAAAAAGCAAATAGGAAAGAAAAACCAGTCCTCAAAATGTTCCAATAAATAAGATGGATGCTGGTATTCAGGTTCTCCGGCAGCTCTCAATGTGGACAAACCACGTCCACAAGGTATCTAGAAGGAAAGAAAGAGGAGAGAGCGCACGCCCATAGCGTAAAATTGTATATTTAATGAGGGGAGGGGGAGGGGGGGTAAAAAATGCAATTACAAAAGTACAATAAAATCAAGCATATGTGATAATAATCACCACCATCCGGTTCAAACTGCAAGCTCTTTGGGACAGGATTTTTTGGACTTTTACCAGCACACCAGCCCTGGAAACCTGCGGGGACGTTGATCCTTCACCAATGGAGCCTGGGACTGTCCCAAAGAGCTTGCAGTTTGAACCGAATGGTGGTGATTATTATCACATATGCTTGATTTTATTGTACTTTTGTAAGTGCAATTTTTACCCCCCCTCCCCCCCCCTCATTAAATATACAATTTTACGCTATGGGCGTGCGCTCTCTCCTCTTTCTTTCCATACATATATATATATATATATATTTATATATATATATATATATATATATATATATATATATATATATATATAGAGGAGAAAGAGAAGAGAGAGCACGCCCCATAGTATAAAACTGTATATTTAATGATGGGAAGGGGGAGGGGGGGGAAGAATATCACTCACAAGGGTAAAGAAGTTAAAAGCATGTCGTGATTATATCACCACAATCTGGTATCTTTGCTTGTCTCTGATGTCCGTCAGTCTTTGGATGATGGAGGATCCGTGATCATCAGGATGTTTCAGAGCGTGGAAGAAGTACACCGGAATCGTGTTGGAGTCCTCAGAGAATCTCCTAGCTGTATGGCCTCAAGCTGTTACACGCACGAACCGGCCTGTTCCTGCGCACACGTGATGACGTAATGTCCGTACGTGACGTATTGCGTAATGACGCTCCCTGACGCGTTTCGTCACACTCGGGCGACTTTCTCAAAGGGTGATGGGAAGGGGCTGAACTCATGGAGTATATATACACTATTGGTAACATAGCAACCCCTAAAACAGCTGAACAGGATGTTACATTAATGAAGGCTTAATCAACTGTTAGAAACCACAATAGTGACTATACATATACCAATAAAAGGATTAAATAACCAAAATATATATATCAGTGGACTTATAACAGAAATTGTGTGTATTACGGAGGGAATTGACATTTACTGATGAAATAAAAAATGCAATGGAATGAATACTTCTTTACCCTTGTGAGTGATATTCTTCCCCCCCCTCCCCATCATTAAATATACAGTTTTATACTATGGGGTGTGCGCTCTCTTCTCTTTCTCCTCTACAGATTCCATAGGATGTGGTTCATCCTCTTGAGAGCAGCAGGAGACACCCTGCACCTACGTCATTAATTTCATTGACGAACTATTTCACAAAGGACTGTTTTTTCACTTCATTTTATTTTATTTTCTTTTTGCACATTAATGTACTGCATTTATCCTAAGTTATTTAATTGAATATATGTTTATTGTTTTACATGCAGGCACTGACACTAATCATATTGTTATTTGATATTAATACCATATATAAGAATTTTATCACTATTTATACCCATTGAGGCTCTGCTTTTTCTTGTTTTGTTAGTTCATATATATATATATATATATGGGGGGGCAGATGGCACTCCAAATACACAATAATGTTGCGGTGCATGTCTTATAACAATAATCGTAGATAAACAATCCACTCCAGCAGGAGCAGACACAAGACAGCACTCAAAGGTAAGTGAGAAAAACCTGTATTCAGAAATGAATACAGCACAAACATGACCAACGTTTTGGTCCTCGTAGGATCTTCCTCAGGGTGGTGCTTGAGACTTCTGGCCAGTGGATACCTTATATACCCCCACACCCACACCCTAATGACACTATCTGGGTAGATGATTGGTCGTGCAAAAAGTCCCATGACCTGTCCTAATGTTGCTGATGTCGCGCTGTGGCTGTCATCAGAAAAGCTGCACTAGTCCAACTCAATTACTGCTGCGCACGTACTCTCCCCAGTCAGCCGATGCGGAGGAAGGAAGCATCCTCCATCTCCATGGAAGCGCGCTGCTGGAGACCGCAAAGCCGTGGTCCAATAGAGGAGACTCCTCGGCTGGGTTGAATGCAAATGCACGGCCTCATCACCACAGAAATAGACAGCGCAGTATCCCCCACAGTCATGTGACACGCTACAGATCCCTCATGTCATGGCTAACATGGTGTTGGGAGTGGCGTCTGTATGTACATCAGAACAGCATTTTCACTAATGTATTTGAGGGATGTCATGAACGGAACATCAGGAGAGGCCATTATGTGTATTGTAAAAGAGTAGACAGTGGGGAACAAACGTGAACAATGGGTGAAGGAAATAAAAGTAAAAATTTCTCAGAGATGTGGGTTAATTGTTGAATTCAATATTTCATCAGAGGGTTACTAAATATACACTATGACTAAAGGGCCCATTGGTTTGCTGGTTTCTTCTTAAGTTATCCATTAAGGGATGCAAAAACCAGGGGCTTACAGAGGGGCCGCCAACAGAGGAGGTGATCTTTAATATCTCTGGATATACACTTCTTCCAGCAGAAAGGAGTATCCTGAACAAGGGCTAACATTTGTACCGACACATACCATTGATCCTTTTGACTGGGAGATAGATCTATATCGTCTCAATTGACGGTTATGCTTGAGGGATTTTTTCTCCAAGAACATTGATGACACCCGTATACCTACTATGGCAGACAATTCTATACAACAATTTCGACCAGTCAGCACCTTTGACCCACAGGTTCATAATTCCAATATCTCTACCTTCATTAATCTGGTGGAAGCAGACACCAAGGGACGCGTTAAGAACTACAAACGAAGTTTCTCTAACCTCACGCCTAATGAGCACCATGCCCTGAAGTCAACATGTGACAATAAAAAAATTATCATAAGAGCTGCAGACAAAGGGGGAGGTGTTGTGGTCATGGACTATGGGCAATACCATACTGAGGTCATGAGACAGCTCAATGTAATCCACCATTATAAGATGTTAAATGGTGATCCCACCAGTGGCTATAAAAGAGAAATTGATTCTGTGATACAGTTGAGAGTGGATAATAGGTGGGTAAAGGAGGACACAGGCAAGTTTTTGCAACAACAATTCCCGATCAGCCCTGTCCTGTATATATTACCCAAGGTACACAAATTACTTACCTTGCCATCCGGAAGACCCATCATCTCTGCTAGGGGCTCGCTGTGTCACCCCCTGTCCCAGTATGCTGATTTTTACTTACAGCCAATAGTAATTAAGATGGCGAGCTATATCAAGGATACCACCGATTTTATCAATAAACTGCAGGATTTGAGGATGGACGTGAATGATGTTCTGCTCGTAACATGGATTTTTCAAGTCTATATACAAATATTGCCCACACGGAGGGGATGGAGGCCATTGAGGATCATCTAAGAAAATGTGAAGTTTCTCCTTCTTCTAGTAGACATTGTGCTACACAAGAACTTTTTTAAGTTTGAAACGAAATTCTACCTCCAACTGATGGGCACTGCGATGGGTTCTAATATGGCCCCATCGTACGCGAAATTCTACATGGACCAATACGAACAGACACACATTCTCAGTGACTCACCCCTAGCAAGCCACATCATAAAATACATGAGATATATTGATGACATCTTCATGTTGTGGGACGGCACAGAGAGGGAACTTTTACAGTTTCTCGATTATTTGAACAACATCCCCTCGAATATCCGATTTACTATGACACATTCGTTTAGCGAAGTGGTTTTCCTGGACACCATAGTTTACAGAGAGGAAAACCGGCTATTGACCAATATCCACCAGAAGAAGACGGAAAAGAACAATCTACTTCTGGCCAATAGCCATTACCCCTCATCATTGAAGAAGGGGCTACCATATTCCCAGTTTTTGAGGGTACGGAGGGTGACCAGCAATGAGGTGGAGTGTGAGACGGCGCTACTGAACATGGCACATCGATTCTTGGACCGTGGCTATGACAGGGGTGAGATTAACACAGCACTTGAAAAGGCAAGACTCATTCCACATGACCAACTGCTCATACCTACTATGAAATGGCAGAATAAAGATAGGTTCCATGTGGCTAGTACCTATAGCACGGCATCAGGACTGATCAAATCGAGTGTAAATAACACTGACATATACTTGCCAATGATAAGAAAATTGGTGCACATTTCAAAGAACCACCATTGTTTTGCTATAGACGAGGTCGTAACATTGGTGATTTCCTCTTACAGTCAGACCCGGTGACCAAATACACAAGCAGTACCAATTGGCTTAACAAGCCCCCAGGAGTCTACAAATGTCAGGGATGTACGAATTGCCAGCACATGATCCTGGGCAAGAACTATGCGCACCCACACAGTGGCAAGGCCATCAAGATAAAGGACTTCATGAAATATGAGAGCCGTTTTGTGGTGTATTTTATACATTGCCCTGCGGTCTGTACTACGTGGGCAAGACCACACGGATGCTGAAGGAGAGGATCTGTCTCCATAGATCAACCATCCGGAAGGCACTATTGGAGCCTAGTGACGTTGATGACCACAAATTTCAACCGGTTGCAAGATATTTAAAAAAAAATTAAGCACAATCTCGCCACCATGAGGTGTATGCCCATCCTGCATGCCCATGTGTCAGCTCGGGGCGGCGACAGGGGAAGATTATAATTACACCTGGAAGCTAGGCTCATTTTTGAGCTCAACACTATGGCCCCAAAGGGGCTCAATGAGGACTTCAAACTCGGATGCTTCCTCTGAGAGTACCCTGTTTATTATGCCATTATCATACTGACATTTTCCCTGCTGTCATGTGTTTTTTTTCTCTCCCTCCCATTTCTCCAATCCTTTCCTCCCCTTCCCCTTTCCTTCCCCTTCCCCCCCTCCTTCCTCCCATCCTTCCTCCCCTTCCCCCCCTCCTTTTATTCCCCTTATTCCAGCCTATCCATCTGATATGCTTGTATCTCCATAGATATAGGCATACGTTTACATTATTCCAATTCATTGGCGCAGATTGCCATTTAAGAAACCAGCCAACCAATGGGCCCATTAGTCATAGTGTATATTTAGTAACCCTCTGATGAAATATTGAATTCAACAATTAGCCCACATCTCTGAGAATTTTTTACTTTTATTTCCTTCACCCATTGTTCACGTTTGTTCCCCACTGTCTATTTTTTTAGAATACCCATGATGGCCTCTCCTGATGTTCCGTTCATGACATCCCTCAAATGCATTAGTGAGAATCCTGTTCTGATGTACATACAGACGCCACTCCCAACACCATGATAGCCATGACGTGAGGGATCCGTAGCGTGTCTCCTGACTGTGGGGGATACCGCGCTGTCTATTTCTGTGGTGATGAGGCCGTACATGTGCATTCAGCCCAGCCGTGGAGTCTTCTCTATTGGACCACGTCTTTGCGGTCTCCAGCAGCGCAGTACCATGGAGACGGAGGACGCTTCCTTCCTCCGCATCGGCTGACTGGGGAGAGTAGGTGCACATCAGTAATTGAGTTGGACTAGTGCAGCTTTTCCGATGACAGCCACGGCGCGACATCAGCAACATTAGGACAGGTCATGGGACTTTTTGCACGACCAATCATCTACCCAGATTGTGTCATTAGGGTGTGGGTGTGCGGGTACATAAGGTATCCACTGGCCAGTAGTCTCAAGCACCACCCTGAGGAAGGTCCTATGAGGACAGAAACATTGGTCATGTTTGTGCTGTATTCATTTCTGAATACAGGTTTTTCTCACTTACCTTTGAGTGCTGTCTTGTGTCTGCTTCTGCTGGAGTGGATTGTTATATATATATATATATATATATATATATATATATATATATATATATATATATATGTGTTTATAGTGTGCTGTTTTGTCACTGCTAATACATGTCTTTTTGCTATATCTGAGTGTTGCTGCTTTTGTGCCTTCTCTTATGGGAAGACAGGATTTATATATATATATGTAGTGACAAATGACTCACTTAGGTAGTGCTGTTGCCTGTCCGGGCTCTTCACGACACAATCCTCTAGGGTTATCAGAGAGACAAAAGAATAATACATAGCACCATATTATGTAATTCAGCATTCTGCCTGCTTTTTTTCCATCCCAGTAAGGGACTGCGGCTTTAACAGATACACATTGGAGGCACTCAGCTATTAGCCTTCAGCGGTTTATTCTTATATCAGTGACAGATAATATCTCCAGCATACTATCACTTTAAGGAAAAGACAAAGCATAAAATGAATGCCTACTCCACGGTAGGGAGACTAGTTCACATCATAAGCCTCTCTACGTTGCTGGCCAGCTAAGCCAGTTACCAGCTCTAAATAACACATGTACAGCGAAATAACATTGAGTCCTTATCTGTTAGATGGGGACACTGTCCCAAGAGATTCCCGGCATCCCTTCTGGATACTGCAGAACTTAAACAGGGCATCCTCCCCAAATTGGTGGCAGGGGAGTGGCGTGACCCCAGCCTCCAGGCTCTAGGAGAGAGAGAGTGATGCAGCAAACTTATCTACCATAAATACCTGTTCTTTAATTATCAGAGAAGGTGAGGGGAACCAGAACCACTGTGAAGTCTGGTATGGATTTCCCCTCTACTAGCCTCAGTGACTGTGAATTTGTGGGATGAATCACATCCACACTATGTCTGCACTTTCTGATATAAATCGGACAGAAAGCTGCCTACTATCCTGGGAATAAGTCATTATATATATATATATATATATATATATATATATATATATATATATATATATATATATATATATATATATATATACAGTGTTCGACAAACCTATACATTTGCAAGCCCCGGGCGAGTGGATTTAACATTGTGGCGAGCGCCTATTGGCCCAAGCAGCACACGTTTGGTACTAGGTGGCGAGTAGATTTTTTTGTTCGGCGAGTAGATTTTTTGGTGATTTGTCGACCACTGTGTATATATATATATATATATATATATATATATATATATATATATATACAGTGGTTGACAAATCACCAAAAAATCTACTCGCCACACAAAAAAATCTACTCGCCACCTGTACCAAACGTGTGCTGCTTGGGCCAATATTTACTCGCCCGGGGGTTAAATCCACTCGCCCGGGGCGAGCAAATGTATAGGTTTGTCGAACACTGTATATATATATATATACACACACACACACATGCAATTTTGCCATCACAAACTTTATATAGTCGAGTGAGTACTATACATACATACATACATAATGTACATAAAAGATTCTCATACTAATTTAGGTATGCAATTATTTAAATTAGCATATATCCTAGGTATCTCAGGTATGTACCTTTTTGTGCTGAAAGAGTGTGTATGTGTGTATATGTGTGTAAACATAAATGTATAAAGTGCCCACAGTGTATACAGCGCTTTACAAAAGGTGTGTGTGGGAGTGTATACCAATGGTGTGGGTAGGTGTATAAATGTAAGAGGGTGTTGCTTTACTATTAATGTGTGTAGATACTATGTTGTCCCTATTGGTATATAGGGATGAAATTACATTGTACATATATATGTGCAAGAGATAGCTGCATGTGCAGTATGTATAGACATGGCCTTTTGCACTCATGTTAGAGAGTTCTTATGTGTCAGGGTAGTGACTCATGAAGCTGCAGTCTCGGTTTAGGCCACCGCTAAGTGTCCCGAACATTTGCATAAATGTGTTTTCATGCAACCATCTCTCTTTCGGTGTTCTAAGATTACCTTTGAGTATGGCAACATTCAGATCGTTCATCTTATGGCCAGAGTCAGAGAAATGTTCACCGACAGGACTGTCTCTTGTTCCACGTGTGACGCTGTGGCGATGCAGATGAATTCTCATGTTTAGCCCCTGTCCCGTCTCACCTATGTAGTAGCAGCCCCCTGGGCATTTCATGCACATGATGAGGTACACGACATTGCTGGAGGAACAGGTGAACCTACCTCTGGTTTTGTACTCCAGATTCCTGTGTGGTATTTGTATTCTTCCCGCTGTGTGGAGCATTGCACAGGTTTTGCATCTTGCGTCCTGGCATACACACACAAACACACACACACACAAACACACACACAAACACACACACACACACACACACACACACAGTACTTGGGACTCAATTAAAGAAATCTCTCTCTCATATCGCCTAACTTGAGCACAACTTTTTTTAAACTCACAATAGTTTGCCCATGCTTGAAAAATACACTTTTGCAGCATATTCAAACTTTGGTGAAAGTTTTGCCCATTTCTAACATTAACCTAACATTCTGCATTAAGGCAAATGTCGGCTTTTGCTAGTGAGGAGACAAACAGGGAGAAATAAAGACAGATGGGGACAGAGAAAGAGAGAGAGAACCTTTTAAGGAGGTTGTATATATATGCAGATTAAAATATGCAAATAATATTCACATGCTTAAAAATTGTGTATTTTTCAGGTATCTCAGGTGGGTTCAAAGGCATGTCAACCTGTGAAGAAATATATGTTGATGGGCTCTCTCCTAAATTGGTCTCTTTCTTTTTTTCCTCACCTTCAAAAGTCCTATGTCAGGCTCTGGGTGGGTTAACTGCCAAGTCTTAAACAACATCACATCATTTCAAGATAATGCTTCCTTATCCTGAAACAAAATGATATTAACCATTTACAGGTGAGATCAATTATGGATATTGTTTAAGCCCATATAATTAATTACCTTAGTGGATAAGGAGTTAGCTAAGGAAAATATCAGCCTTTCCTATGTTATGTAATATCACTTATTTTCCCTGATTTAAATAGAGCTTAGTAAATCTAGGCCTGTTTTGTCTTGAATGTGTTATGATGCAAGCAAGCACTTCCATTTTGTGAAATTGGCTTGTAGACATCATGTCCTAATTTTCAATTTAATTAGTTCTGATATTTTTTAGTGGCAAAGATTTGTTTTATTTTTATTGTTCGTTCCTAATTGTTTCCATTGCCTTAAGTAATGCCTCATTAACTTTATGAGCCACCATTACTTGCTCTACAGAAGTTCTTTTCTGTGTTGTTGCTCAGTGTTAACATTTATTTGGAAACTTCAGTTCTTGTTCTGTCTCTACCCTGAATGTCGATCTTCACATTGATGTTTCATGGCACTGTTAATATATGTGCTATGTGTGGTCATGAATATGTGCCACTATTTCAGAGGTCAACCCATCCATGACAATGTGTTGCAATAGATCTTTAACTGCAACTAATAATAGCCAATCTGTGGTTTCAAAATAAGCCCATTATTAGAATGGTGACAGCCAGAAAACGTCTTATGCGGTAGACACATTTCATAACCCTACTGTTTAGAAGGTTAAATCAGTTGAAGTAAAAGTGTGTTTCTAAATGAATTTGGATTTTCATAACAATTTGCTAAATACATACAGTAGTTACATGCTTACATAGTAGATGACTGTGAGGTTGAAATAAGATAAAAGTCCATTAAGTTCAACCTAACATTAGTTTTGAATGTTTAGTTTTTCTCTCGTATAATGTTTATTTATTATGTTTTTTATGTGAGTGTGACAAAATGTTGCCAACATTATCCAAAAACTGAATTATCTATGCCAAAAGACTGCTGTAAAAATATATATTTTTTGCATAAAAAGCATTCTGTTTGTTGCTACGGTCCATATTTACAAAGCAGTGCTACTCCACAAGACACTTTCAGGCCAATTGATGCCCATGGGGTGAAATTGTGTCTTATCAAATAGCACTACACTAAGTAAAAAATACCCGTTGTGTCTTTGAAGGGGTGAGAGTGAGAGAGAAGTTTACCAGCATACATATTTGCTAATATTCACCAAACATTTTCATAAAATATTTTTGAAAGTTGATAACAAGGTTATTTTATGCCCTTTTGCCCCAATGTATTAAAGTCCTTGTTCCACTATCTGCTCATTGTGTGCCAGGTTTGCACATCAGGGAGTGTCGATAAACTGTATATTCAGTATGTGCACCTGTGTTTTTACTGTTCTTTATATTGGAATAAGTCTCCCACTTATCTGTGTTGGTTTTGTTTCCTTTTAGATTTATGACTTGGAAACAATGCCTACTACTTGTTGCTTTTACCATACATACATACATACATACATACATACATACATAAATAAATAAAAAAAACAAAAAGACAGGGCGCACAACGCACATAGTGAAGCACAATTAAAATATAATTTTACTAAAAGATTAAAGGTTCTGCGTACATCAATATAATGAATATCAAGCAGTGGGTTAGTGGGGTTACCACACAGAAGAAATGATCACAGCTCTCCACTGGAACAGACGCAAGGCACTGGATACCAGCAGACCACATCCAAGGCAGCAGCTTCCGTGAGACCTTCAGTCAGGGTAACCAGATGTTGGGGACCGGTGAAGAGTCCCGTGTAAAAGTCCCGTTATGGGGCTCAGAAGCCTCCGTCAGTCCTACAGCAATGCAGCTCCAACAGCACGCTGCTCAGACCCGTGGTGCGCCTTCTGATGACGTCACGACACTCTCCTTCTCACATGGAGTGGGGGAGAGAGCACATCGGCGAACAACACACAGGGCAGGCAGGGTAGCAATAGTAAACATCCGTACCGACAGGCAGTGAAGCAGGGGACCGAGAGGCACAATCCAAGAATATACGTGACAAACAGTATGGTCAGATAGATGAACAATACAACAATCCAACTAGTTTCATAACACACAGTTACTTCATCAGGGATACAAAACAGGGGTTTTGTATTCCCTGATGAAGTAACTGTGAGTTACGAAACTAGTTGGATTGTTGGATTGTTCATCTATCTGACCATACTGTTTGTCACGTATATTCTTGGATTGTGCCTCTCGGTCCCCTGCTTCACTGCCTGTCGGTACGGATGTTTACTATTGCTACCCTGCCTGCCCTGTGTGTTGTTCGCCGATGCGCTCACTCCCCCACTCCATGTGAGAAGGAGAGTGTCGTGACGTCATCAGAAGGCGCACCACGGGTCTGAGCGGCGTGCTGTTGCAGCTGCATTGCTGTAGGACTGATGGAGGCTTCTGAGCCCCATTACAGGACTTTTACACGGGACTCTTCACCGGTCCCCAACATCTGGTTACCCTGACTGAAGGTCTCACGGAAGCTGCTGCCTTGGATGTGGTCTGCTGGTATCCAGTGCCTTCCGTCCGTTCCAGTGGAGAGCTGTGAGCATTTCTTCCATGTGGTAACCCCACTAACCCACTGCTTGATATTCATTATATTGATGTACGCAGAACCTTTTATCTTATAGTAAAATTATCTTTTAATTGTGCTTCACTATGTTCGTTGTGCGCCCTGTCTTTTTGTTTTTTTTCTATAGCCCGAGGGGTGCCGAGCCACCCTCAAGAAAGGCTGCAGACGTCACATTAGTGTTATTCCCCACAAGGTCAATTTATTGTTTATTTAAACTTTCACACTGCACTGGTTCTATATACACTGTTTAATCATGTTTTAGCTGCGCACTTTCATCCCTTTTGTCCAATACATACATACATGTCTGTGAATGGTTTCTCTGGCTTTGCATCTGATTCCCATGCTGTGCTTTTAAAGCTGTGTTAACAGCAAGCATTAGCTATATGGGCTCCATGTCACAATAGTTTTTCAGACAAAAGGTGACACGTGTGCTCATTTGCATGTCATTTCCCAGAATACCTTGCTGCAGTGGAAGCACTGTATGCTGGGGATAATGGTGAAAGGCAGGGTTGCAGACCTGCCTAAGATATGTGAATGTGCTCTCAAGTGATCTTTTTATTTGATATATATATATATATATATATATATATATATATATATATATATATATATATATATATATATATATATATACTGTATATATATTTAGATAGCACCCACAGTGTACTTAGCCCATTATAAAAGACACAATACAGTACAGGAAATAATAATAATGCGATAAGTGCAATAAAAAAAAATGAGACAATAGGAAGGGAAATCCCTGTCCTGGAGAGCTTACAATCAATGTGCTCTTTGTCCCATATAGACTAAGCTGAGATATACTATTCCCTTCTTGGCATGGCAACTTGTATTACAGCATAGCTCTGCTTAAAAAAACATGGAATAATCTCTCTCTATTTTCCTCTTCTCTAACTCTATTCTCTTTTCAACCTTTCCTCTCTCAACTCATGTTTTACCCTCGCTTGCATAAAAAATACATTTCATGGTATACAGTATTTTGATTGTACTATAAATACTTACTCCCCTGTCACTCTTGAGCACTAGCCTCTAGTCATTATGCCGTGAAGACCTCTTACCCGTGCATGAAAAGAGTTCAGCCCCATTCACAAGGAAGACAACTTAATAACATGAAGGGCCGTTCAAAATCGTTACAAGATTCTCTCAAATCCATCAGAGATTTTCGTGCTCTATGATAATAAACTCTACTATCTCCCTTGATTTTTTTATCATTTATATTTCATTGTATTCTGCAGGAAGATAATAATTGTAATTCCTTCCTTTTTATCTCTCTCGTTTTTGTGACATTAGAAAAAGCTCAGTAGGACTTCACTCACACTGTTTTTCAATGTCCCATTAATCTGTAAACCCATTAATCTTCCACTTCTCCATAAATATCACAGTAAATAAACCACTCCAGGACAATGAACTACAACAGTTTCAATATTGCTGCCTGCGTTAATGTCATGGAACCCAGTGGTGTCAGATCCCCATTTCACTAATACCCTTAAGCAGTGATGTTTTACATTAAACACTTCATTAGAACGCCTAATGGGTTTGTTTCCTTGGGTCCACCTCTCACTGTTCTTTGCTGTAGTGACAACCAATTTACTCATATCACTCTGTTTCTAATAATATGTTTTAAAAAGCATATAAATGCCATAGTATCTTCTATTTCACCCCCCAAAAATCAAGTGTTTGAATATTGTCTTTTATTAGTTAGACAGTGCCATGTTTTCTGGTCAGCTAATAACTAGATTAGATTTGACTCAACATGGCAGAATCTTTCTTAAAGGCCCCTCCCCTGCATAGTCCCTCCTCTTCCACAGCTGTTATTATTGGCTGCTCTCATGTCCATCCCAGTCATGTCAGAGCATATTGGAGAGAAAATTGCCAGGCTATAGTGTGTGTGCTCATCACACAGGGATTTACAGATACTTTATCCCCCTGTGTGGGGGCTATTTGGGGCCTATTGGCATGGGCCCCAAATATTGGGCTTAGATATTATTCATTTTAAAGCCATAAATGAACACTGGTTTATTTTTTTGGAAATACTGTACGTTTACTATTTGATTATTCAACCCAAATTGTTCTGTTTGTATAGAACATTTTTTCGTACAGAGAGACTATTATACTGTAACAGTCTCATCTCATCAAAAAACACCAAGAAATTACATTTTGTATTCATATCCTAGCCATAAAAAAGAGCCATAATTTTCACAGATAAAGAGGAGACGTTCAAGAGATGTCTGAGGCTTGAAGTATTGGCTACAATGAAATAAAACGCCATAGGTTTCACATGCAAGTCCACACAGACCAAAACATGGTTATTTACAGGATGGGAACCGGGTGTCCCTCGAGCCGAAAAAAAAAATATTTTCAGTTCTAGCAATGCCACGGTTCCCAAGATACTTATTGGTGAAGTTAAAGGGTTTAAATCTCCCACAGGGGAACAAAATGGCTCACCAAATATCGGTTGGTTGTAGCTTTCAATTGGATGATCATTCAAATCCCCTTTAAAAAACAGGTTTTAATACTATAAATTTTATCAGTAAGTACCTTGGGAACCATGGAGTGTGGTGGGAGTAAAAAAAATAGTGTAGTTAGAGTGGATTGCTCCTTTAATGCTAAGAGCAAGAGTTTTGGGTTTTTCTTCCTCTTTTGTATTCATTTTAAAGTTGGTTACAAATGATCTCTCTTAACCTTTAGAGTGCCTATGTCATACCTTGTACGTCATGGGCTCTGGAATGCAAGAAGCCTTATGAACATACCATGTGCGTCATGGCAAAAATGCTAGCTGTTTATGAGATTATTGGGCTAACCACGCCAATGGAACAATCAACCCTAGAGAGAAGGTGTGGAGCTACAGGTCTGCAATTTTCTATAGATTCTATAGATTTCTATATTGAGTCCCTACATGATTATAATTTTAGATTAAATTCATTCCAGGCTTATCACTGCCTTTTGAGTGATACACATTTTTTTGGGTTCTTGGGTTTTTTAACTTGGGCACTAGGGTATATGAGGGAGTATCCACTCACTGGGGCCGATTCACTAAGCTCCGTTAAGTGGCTTTAAGAGCGCAAAGTACCCTTTAAGCCCGATAAAGCTGCATTGCGATTCACTAAGAAGTGATAACGGTGCTTTATCGGTCTTAAAAGGTATTTTTTTTGCCCTCAGCGCAAAATGCGCACGATCAGCCTATTGCGCTGATTTTTGCCAGTACTACCGATTCACTAAGCAGCGCTAAGTGAATCGGCCTTAAAAAACGCGCCAAACAAACGTGCCAGCAAAAGGCAGGCGCCAAAGAAGCTGGACTTAGAAAAAAATTCATTGTTTACCTTTTTGCTGGCACACCATCCATACAACAGGCCCGCAAGGGTGTCCGGGGGTCCCTGCGCGGGTCCCCGGGGTTCCCCGCGGCCGTCCGGAGACGTCCAGGGGTCCCCGTGGCTGTCCGGGTGTGTCCGGGGCTCCCTGCGGGCCTGCGGTACCAATGATGTGCCCCCAAAAATTAAACAAGAAGAAGATAAAGACACTTGTGGAATGTAATGGATTTTTTATTTTATGGTTACATGGTTCCTGTTGTTGGATTAACTGCTCCAGTGCTCCAGTGGTTCCGGTTCCCCTTGATTGCTGTGACTGGTTCATCTAATGGCAAGTAAAAAAAGAAAATGTATTTTAAATTTATTTTACAGGTTTTTTGGACTTTTTTCCCTGACGTCCATTTTTTTTAATGTCCATTTATTTGTCCTGGATTTATGTATGTCACTATGGGTATACATACGTACAGGACAAATCAGTGGTTGTATTGTATGTTTATTTTTAATGTGATTAAATTGTTTTTAATGCTCTTTTATTGCACTTGTATTTATGTCTGTAAACTATAGATGGACATACATACAGGTATAATAATAACGTGTTGGCTTGCCTTGTTTGGATGTTTTTTTGAATGGTAATTTGCTGCTTTGTGTAAAAATGTGTTGCTAATGTACATTTAATGGTTGCAAATGTTTAGTTAAAGGCTGGTTTCTATAGATTATTTTATTGTCTTATTTTTGGCATATAGATGTTGTTTGATGGTTACTTTGTCATAGATTAATTTACACAATGGTTTGATTGTAGGATTTGAAGTGTGTAATTGAATTGGATTGTAATTGATTGGTGATTGGATTAATTGATGGTAAATTAATTGTGTTGATGCTTTGTTTTTCTTTAATGATTGTATCTGTATCTTGTTTGGATTAGTGTCTTTGATTTGGAGCATTGTTTGACATAGTATATATGATGCAAAGATTATTTGTATCGTGTACACATTGTCAAATTGTCAAATTGACTGTTTGTATTTTGATTTATTAGATATTGATTGAGCTTGGTGATGTTAGATATTGGGAGAGATTTGTATTTGGCCATGTACAGTATTTATTTGTATATTGGTTAATCATGCATATACAGGATATATATATATATATATATATATATATATATATATATATATATATATATATATATATATATATATATATATGAGAGAGAGGAGAGAGCGCACGCCCCATAGTGTAAAAACGTAAATTTATTGAGGGGAGGGGAAGGGGGGGATAAAAAATACACTCACAAGGGTACAAGTTTTAAAAGCATATTGTGATATAATCACCACCATCCGGTAACTGCAACAGGTGCTGGAATAAATCCTCGGTTCCGAGATGATATTGAACCACGTTGTTTGCAGGATGTCCTGGGCTTGGTGATGGTAAGAAACGATTTCCAACGATACCAGGAACACACCGCCCTGCCTGGAGTTCTCTGCGATATCCGGCGCTCAAATCAGTTGGTAGCTGCGCCTTGTGATGACGTAATGTCCTTGCGTACGTGATGACGCTCCCTTTTAACTAATTGTGTTGATGCTTTGTTTTTCTTTAATGATTGTATCTGTATCTTGTTTGGATTAGTGTCTTTGATTTGGAGCATTGTTTGACATAGTATAATGATGCAAAGATTATTTGTATTGTGTACACATTGTCAAATTGGCTGTTTGTATTTTGATTTATTAGATATTGATTGAGCTTGGTGATGTTAGATATTGGGAGAGATTTGTATTTGGCCACAGTATTTATTTGTATATTGGTTAATCATGCATATACAGTATATATATATATATATATATATATATATATATATATATATATATATATATATATATATATATATATATATATATATATATATATATATATACAGTGGTCGACAAATCACCAAAAACTACTCGCCGAACACAAAAATCTACTCGCCACCTAGTACCACACGTGTGCTGCTTGGGCCAATAGGAGCTCGCCACTGTACAAATAAGTGGGTATCGGGTCAGGGTGGCTTAACCCCTTAATGACTGTAGCGGTTAATAAACACTAAGGTCATTAAGGGGTTAGGGGACATTAGTTTGGCACTTGTTCTTATTTTGTATATTTTTTAGCACCCCAGTGTATGGATGAGGAGGAAGATGCGGCTGGCCTTCATCGTGGGTGCCGGACAAGGGTGAGTACAACATGTATTTAATGGGGTGCCGGTATCCCCTGCACTTTTGAAGCTCCTGCGTCACGTGACCGGGACATTTCAATTCTGCAGGGGATACCGGCACCCCATAACGGTGCCTATATCTCCTGAAGTAGGGGGTCCTTGGACCTGAAACCAATGCGGTTCAGCTCAGAAGACCCCCTGCTCATGTATACTACTATTAAAAATCATATTTGGACAGCACGATCGCCTGTAAGAGCCGTGCATTGAGACGCAGCTTCTTCATGCAGTTCTTACAGGCTGCTTTGTTTATAATAGTTATCGTGCTGAATAACTTTTAGCACGATAACAGGGGGGGAAAAGGTGATCGTGCACTATTGGCCCTTTTGGCTAAGGCCGTCCGTAAACGCTCCGAGCAGCCTTAGTGAATAGCGCTTATGGCTTCAGCCTTTTGCGGCCGAGCGATATAACACATTTTAGCCCTAGTTAATGTAGCTTATTGAATTGGCCCCACTGTTTGATATTTGTCAAATGTGGCTAAAAGGGCTATTGCCCATTAGACTAGTGGGGTGGGGGTTATGGAGGTAGATGCTCCACGGAGTGAGGTTAACTGCTTGTATGCCATAGTGGTTGTACATTATGACATACAATAGGTAGTAGGATAGTTAGGGTATTTGTATTAACCCCATGGTTATCTTAGTGTCCATGAATGCATGCATAGTGCATTCCCTGATGGCTACTACAGCTTCCAAGGGGTTAATACATATATTTATATTGGGAAGGCAAATGTCAGGTATACAAGAATTATATACCTGACATCTTCCTTAACATATTGCTAACGCAAGCCAGTGTTACTGCCGTTTAGCACCGGGACTGTCTTTTCCTAACGTTAGCTGGCTAATGTCACGTCAACCATATGCAAATAAGGGCCTGAATGGCCTTTATTTTTGCATATATTTAGATTTGTAGATACTCGTGAAACTGAGAGGCTTAAGGATGTTACCTATTTAAGTAACATTACGTTAGTAACCCAGATTTAACAGAGCTTTGTGGATCTACCCCTAAATTCGATTTGTTTATAGTGTGCCGGTCCTATTATTCTATATGCTGACCATCATTGGACAAAGATGATACTCAATATAATATTGACAGACTGTTTCGACCTTAATGGGTCTCTTCAGTGTGGGGTTGGTTATACTGGCTATGCAAAAAGCCTTTGTCTCCCACTGCTGGATGAAGGCGTATGTAATGATCTTCCAGATACTGCAGTTGCAACCTCTCTTCTCCACGTCACTTCAACACATTTTCTGATTTCCTCCTCCCATCTTACTTTTGATTGTCAACTTGGTCTTTTAATCTCTCTTGGAATCCAGTCGAGTAGCATCTTTGTCCAATGATGGTCATTATTTGATAATATATTATATTGAGTATCATCTTTGTCCAATGATGGTCAGTATATAGAATAATAGGACCGGCACAGTATAAACAAATCGAATTTAGGGATAGATCCACAAAGCTCTGTTAAATCTGGGTTACTAACGTAATGTTACTTAAATAGGTAACATCCTTATTTGCATATGGTTGACGTGACATTAGCCAGCTAACGTCAGGAAAAGACAGTTAAGTCTATATACACTTAGTTAAGTTATGGTGGGTAATAAAAGTGACAAAAACCCTCCACAATAAAGCATATAGCAAATGGTATGGTATACATATACATACCATACACATTTTAAGTTATGGTGGCTGAAAAAGGTGACAAGAAACCTCCACCGTATAGCATATAGCAAATATAAAGATCACTTGTGAGCACATTCACGTGTCTTAGACAGGTCTGTAACCCTGCCCTTCACCATTATCACCATATAGCATAAAGCAAATATATTTGCTATACAGTGTAGGTTTTTTGTCACCTTTTTCAGCCACATAACTTAAAATGTGTATGGTAAATCCTACCCAGCCTTGAAAATTGCAAAGCCAGTATAACCAGCCTCACATTGATGAGACCCAAAAGGTCAAATCTGCTGTCTGCAGGGCCGCCAACAGGGGGGAACAAAGGATACTGGCGTCCCGAGCCCCATGAGTCAGGGGGGGCCGGGCCCCCTGCTCGGCTGGGCGCCAGTTAATTACATAAACATGTAAAAAAAAATATGGCGTCAATTCTCGTGGTCCCTGCGCATGTACAGGGCAAGCAGGGTGTCCTGCCTGTGGGCCCGCTCCCCGTTCCTCCGCTCCCCACGTGGGACAAAGGGGGAAGCGCCAAGACAGGCCCCATGCACGCAACCCAGCCCACCCCCGCTCCCCACGTGGGACGATGGGGGAAGCGCCAAGACAGGCCCTGCACGCGCAACCAGCGCCCCCCTCGCTCCCCACATGGAACGGAGGGGGAAGCGCCAAGACAGGCCCCATGCACGCAACCCAGCCCCCCCTCCCAACTTGATAAGGAGGGGGAAGCGCCAACTCAGCTTCCCCCTAGTGCACCTCCTGCCCTTGTCTGCCTCGCCCCCCACCCAGCCGCCCACCTCCCGCGCCTCCCTACCCCGAGCCCCTCTCCCGCCCCTGGCAGCTGTCGGTGATATTGGGGGCAATAGGAGGAAGTGTCTTGCGGCAAGGAAGCAGCACCCACCGGTCAAGGTAAGTAACCAACCCATCTGTCACCCACCCACTGTCACCCACCCACCCAGTCACTGTCATCCACCCCCCAGTCAGTCACTGTCACCCACCCAGTCACTGTCACCCACTCAGTCACTCACTCACCCACCCAGTCACTCACTCACCCACCCAGTCCCTCACCCACCCAGTCACTCACCCAGACACTCACTCACCCACCCAGTCACTCACCCACCCAGTCAGTCACCCACCCAGTCACTCACTCACCCACCCAGTCACTCACCCACCCAGTCACTCACTCACCCACCCAGTCACTCACTCACCCACCCACTCACTCACCCAGTCACTCGCTCACCCACCCACTCGCTCACCCACCCAGTCACTCACTCAACCACCCAGTCACTGTCACCACCCAGTCACTGTCACCAACCCAGTCACTGTCTCCCAGTCACTGTCTCTCACCCACCATCATTCACTGTCTCCCACCCACCGTCATTCACTGTTTCTCACCCACCGTCATTCACTGTCTCCCACCCACCATCATTCACTGTCTCCCGCCCACCGTCATTCACTGTCTCCCACCCACCGTCATTCGCTGTCTCCCACCCACCGTCATTCACTGTCTCCCACCCACCGTCAATCACTGTCACCCATCGTCATTCACTGTCACCCACCCACCGTCATTCACTGTCACCCACCCAGCCACCGTCATTCACCGTCATTCACTGTCACCCACCCAGCCATCGTCATTCACTGTCACCCACCGTCATTCACTGTCACCCACCCAGTCACCGTCATTCACCCACCCAGCCACCGTCATTCACCCACCCAGCTACCGTCATTCACCCACCCAGCCACCGTCATTTCCCCTCCCAGCCACCGTCATTCACCCACCCAGCCACCGTCATTCACCCACCCACTCACCCAGGCAGACAGGCACATGTCGTTTGTTGAAAATATAAAAATAAACAGGTTGCATTGTAATGTTTTATTCTGTATCACAATAAGAAAACAGTTAAGTAAAAGTTGCGCGCTAAAAGATATTTTTTCGTGGTAGGTGCGCTATGGGTTTGGGGGGAGGGGTTCGCTATGGGTTGGGGGGGGCTGCTCCTTTCATTTGTCCCAGGCCCCATGATTTCTGTTGGTGGCCCTGGCTGTCTGTGATTGGTTTCACTGGCTTTACATCTACTCCCATGCTGTGCTTATAAGCTGTGTTAACAGCAAGCATTATCTTATACGGGTTCCATGTAAAAATGGATTTCAGGCAAAAGGTGACACAGTGTGCTCATTTGCATGTAATTTCCCAGAATCCCTTGCTGCAGTGGAAGTACTGTGTGCTAGGTGATATCGGTGAAAGGCAGGGTTGCAGACCTGTCTAAGACATGTGAATGTGCTCACAAGTGATCTTTTATTTGCTATATATACAGCTTAAACCCGTTATAGCGTGGTCCTCGGGGGCCACCTGCGACCACCGCGTTATAAACGGGGTCGCGGGATAAAAATGGCCGCCAATTTTTTTTTTACATTTTTTTAAAGTTTTTTTTTTTTTTTTTTGTGGGGGTACCGTGTCCGCCGGAGGGGGAAAGCTAAGAACTCTCCCAGCATCCCCAGACCCGGTGGGGCAGCAGCAACAGCACACAGCACTTACCCGGCATCTGGCAGCTCTTCTCCCTGTCTCTGCTTCCTGCTTCTGCTTCTGTCTTGTGAGAGCAAGCTCCCTTAAAGAGACAGTGTGTGTGTGTGTGTGTGTGTGTGTGTGTGTGTGTGTGTGTGTGTGTGTGTGTGTGTGTGTGTGTGTGTGTGTGTGTGTGTATTTGACTGTGTGTATTTGACTGTGTGAGACTGTGTGTGTGTGTCAGTGTGTCAGTGTGTGTGTGTGCAGTGTGCTGTGTGTGCAGTGTGCTGTGAGTGTGTGCAGTGTGCTGTGAGTGTATGCAGTGTGCTGTGAGTGTATGCAGTGTGCTGTGAGTGTGTGCTGAGTGTGTGCAGTGTGCTGTGAGTGTATGCAGTGTGCTGTGAGTGTATGCAGTGTGCTGTGAGTGTGTGCTATGAGTGTATGCAGTGTGCTGTGCAGTGTGCTGTGAGTGTATGTGTGTGTGCAGTGTGCTGTGAGTGTGTGCAGCGTGCTATGAGTGTATGCAGTGTGTTGTGAGTGTATGCAGTGTGCTGTGAGTGTATGCAGTGTGCTGTGAGTGTGTGCAGTGTGCTGTGAATGTATGCAGTGTGCTGTGAGTGTGTGCAGTGTGCTGTGAATGTATGCAGTGTGCAGTGAGTGTGTGCAGTGTGTGTGCAGGGGTCCATGCTCAAACCGCGTTATAAGCGATCTGCGTTATAGCGAATCGCGCTATAACGGGGTTGAGCTGTATATATATATATACACACACACACACAAAATATAGCATAGGACCACACATGCCGTTGAGGAAATGTGGCTTGTTTTAATTAGGGGGAAAAATAAAAGTATAAACCAGTTTAATAAATAGTATTATTTATTTTAGTATGGTTGCATGTGTATTGTGATAAATTATCATTGTGGTACACTGATTCGACTTGTGGTGGGGTTAGTTACATTATTTATTTGTATACAATGCTGGTCTGTGCCAAATTAAATGCAAGACTGAGTGCTACAGTAAAGATAGAAATTATTCAAATCTTTCCTATTACGTCCTGTTAGAATTTTACAGTCAACCCCTTATATATTTTACTTCTTTCTCTTTACTGCCATTGGACTTTCACTTCTTTATTTCCTCTGTGAGGTTAAGTGACAAAGTCTGCATTACGTGAATCAACAAGGCCATTTCAGAAGAGGCTGAGAAGGAATAAGAGGCCCCATCACCTAAAGGGACTTATCCATTATTATCTCTGACCATATTTCTTCAGAGGTTGATTGTTTCAAGAAATCTGACATCTCATATAGTTTTAAATTACTCAGAACCAGGATGCCTTACAAGATAGCTGTAAAATCAGGAGAGGATTGGGCAATGTAATTATAGTATGGAAATCATGTTGATCACTCATGCAGGGAGCAGACCTTGAATCAAGTCCCCCTCCCCTTGCTCGTTCTTCCCCCGCATCTCACCACAGCCACTGCAGTTGACAAACTCGAATATCACAGCATTCAGCTACTCTGAAGCATACATATGACTTATGTATTACCACATATCCAACACATATCCATGCATAAAAAGAGAGCTGTTTCACTCATGTTTGCTTGCAATTTCTATGATAGCTGACAAGAGCTTTTCACTGGGGCCGCCAGAGAATTGTAGAGTATGGCAGCAGATTCGCCCATATTGCTCCTTATACTATGCCTATCCCTACGTGGCTGCTGTTTTATTTACATAAAGTGTGGTCATCTTGCCAATGCTTCCCATTTTGTTCTGAATGTGTTTAGAAAGCAGCATAGGAGTTTAGTTACCAAACAACAAGAGCAAATTAAAAACAGGTCAATGCTGAAAATTAGTTTGGTTTGTCTTATCAGTGAGTATTTTTTATGGCATGTCATATATATTTACCAACATACTGTATTGTACTAGTCTTTGTTATAACCAGACACGAGTGGATTTGCGGCTGGTTTGAGGTTTTGTAATTGAAGTTAATTTAACTTTAGATATTCTTTAAAATTAATTTAAAAACAGTACATTTATTTGGTAGGGTTCTATAAATACTTTACGACTGTACCAGGGTTTTTTATTGTTAATACTGTATTGTGTATTAGCCACACGTGAAAATACGCATGTGATGCTTACAACACACAAATAACTGTAATGCCTTATCTTTTCTCCAGAAAATGCTGCTGCTTTTTTAAAATTTCTTTTTATTTGTGCTTATGCTAAGAGATCTCTTCTTGCACTTCCCAATACTATTTTTATTTTTAAAATCAGACTCTCCATTCAGGAAATATGAGAGTTGGAATGAATAAGTGTCTGGGAGGTTAAGTTGGAGCTTTCCCCTGAGCCCAGTGCATTCTAAAGTTTACCAAGATACCTTCGGATGCTAGAACTTTAAAAAATGCTGATCATAACCCAATTTTGTATTTTATTTTAATGAGAATGACATGCTTACGGGTAGAGAAGTGAAATTTATTCACCAACATTTTAATTCACCGAAAAAAATGGAATTTATTCCGCTAGTGGACACTATTATCTAAACATTAGATTTGCCAAGATCCTGAAATATGGACTTTTAGAGAGGTGTATCTCAGTTGTGATTCATCTTGTGAACATATGTGTTTTCTCTCTCTCTCTCTCTCTCTCTCTCTCTCTCTCTCTCTTTTCCTCTTCCTCTTCCTCTCCTCACCCCCTCTCTCCTCACCCTCTCTCCTCACCCTCTCTCTCCTCACCCTCTCTCTCCTCTCTCCTATCTCCTCACCCTCTCTCTCCTCTCTCTCTCCTCTCTCTCTCCTAACCCTCTCTCTCCTCACCCCCTCTCTCCTCACCCTCTCTCTCCCTCTCCCTCTTTCTCTCCCTCTCTCTCTCCCTCTCTCTCTCCCTCTCTCTCTCCCTCTCTCTCTCCATCAGCACTCCTCCCTCTCCCACTCCACCCCCCCTTTTCCACCATTCCTCTGCCCTACCACCCTCTCCCATTACTTCTCTCTCCCTCCTCCCTCCCCCCAATCCATACTTCTTTTCTCACTCCCCCTCTCTCCCTCTCCCCTTCTACACCTTCCTCTCCATCCACCTTACCTCTCCCACTCCTCCTCTCCTCTCTCCCACTCCCCTTTCTCTCTATCTCTCCTCACGCTATCAAATTCCCAACTCTCTTTTCCACTACCCCTCCCTCTACCACTCCCCTCTCCTCCCTCAACCCTCCGCCCTCTCTCCCACCCTCTCCCACTTAACCCCTCAAACTCCCACGCATGCCCTTCCTTTAAAATTCCCCCTCCCACTCCCCTCGTCCCCCTCACTCCCCCTACTACCCCACTACCTCTCCCACTCCTCTTCCAATCCCCCCTCTATCCCACTCCCCACCTCTCAAACCCTCTCTCCAACTCTCACCTCTCTCTCTACCACTCCCCCTCCCTGTCTCTTCCACTCCTCCCTCTCTCTCTGTACCACTCCTGCCTTTCTTTTCAACTTCCCCCTTTCTCCACTCGCTCTCCCACTACCCCTCTCCCACAACTCTTTCTCCCACTCCTAATTTCTCTCCCTGTCCTATCTCTCTCTCCAGAGACACCCTCAAACTCCCCACTTTTCCACTGCCCTCTCCATCTCCCACTCCCCTCTATCTCTCACCCATTCCCCCTCTCTCCCACTCCCTCTCTCTCCAAATCCTCCTCACTCCCTTTCTCGCTCTCTCTCTCTATCTCTCCCTCCACCCCCCTCTCTCCCCTTCTCCCTCTCTCCCACTCCCCCCTTTCACCTCCCTTCCCATTCTCTTTAACTCCACCCCCAACCGCCCACTCTTTCCCATCCCTTTCCCACTCCCCCTCTCTCTCTCCATTCATCTCCCCTCCCTATCTCTCTCCCATTTCCCCACTCCCTCCCATTTATCTCTCTCTCACGCCCCCCTCTCTCTCTCCTACTCCCGCTTCTCCCACTGCCCCCTCTCTCTCCAATTCCCCCAGTCACTCCCCCTCTTTCTCTCCCACTCCCCCCTCTCTCTCTCCAATTCCCCCCCACTCACCCCCTCTCTCTCTCCAACTCCCCCCTCTCCCACCCCCCTCTCTCTCTCCCATTGCCCCCACTCACTCCCCCTCTCCATCCCTCCTTTTTCTCTTTCTCACAACTTCCATTCTCTCTTCCCCACAACTCCCTTCTCTCTCTCCCACCCCCTCTTACTCTCTCCCACTCCGCCCCTCTCTCTCCAACTCCCCCCTCTCTCTCTCTCCAACTCCCCCATCTCTCCAAACTCCACCTATCTCTCCCACATCTCCCGTTTGCTTCCCCTACCACTCTTTTCCCCTCCCTCTCTCTCACTGTCCCCTCTCTCTCCCTCCCCCTCCCACTCCTCCCTCTCGCTCCCATTCCCCCACTCACTAGCCATCTCTCTCTCCCACTCCCCCCTCTCTCTCACTCTCTCGCTCTCCTATTCCCCACTCACTTCCCCTCTCTCACTCCAACTCCACCCTCTCCTAATCCCCCCATTCACTCCCCCATTCCCACCCCTCTGTTTTCTCTCCCCCACAACCTCCCTTCTCTCCTTCCCACAACCTCTTCTCTCTCTCCCACCGCCCCATCTCTCTCTTCCCCCCTCTCTCTTCCACTCCCCCCCTCTCTCTTCCACTCCCCATCTCTCTTCCACTCCCCCCTCTCTCTCTCCCACTTCCTCCCTCCCACTCCCCCTCTCTCTCCCATTCCCCCTACTCACTCTTCCTCTCTTTCTCCCAACCACCCCCACTCACTCCCCCTCACTCCCACTCCACCTCTCTCCCATTTCCCCCGCTCTCTCCCATTTACCCCTTTCTCTCACTCCCTCCTCCCCACTTTTTCCCACTCCTCCCACCCCACCCACAAAAAAAGTTGAATATGTAGGACTATAAAAGCACAAGTGAATAGACAATTATAGAGGTAGAAACAGAAAGATCTACAGTAAGTACAAACCTCTAGCATTGTTAAGAAAACAAGTTATTACCCGTTATTATAACAAACATCAAATTAATAAAAAAAATCTTTTTTATAGATTTCCTGTAAGTGTTTTGGGTTCAAGAATTTTGCAAAACCTCTTAATGAAGCTTCCTTCCAGGTCAGCCACAAATTGACCTCAGGGAAAATAAAAACATCCTCTCTGTGCTAAGTGGCACTTATAAAAAAAGGTGGTTGCAGCAAGTAAAGTACTAATGTAATTGAGAAACAAGCCATTCAATTCAATGTGCACTGCAGAGAGCCAGTATTTATTCAAACACTATTAAAAAGGTTAAACGGTGCAGATTTGCTCCAGGAGAGTGCATTAGTTCATAAATCATTTGTTTATTAAGGACTCTTTATAAAGGTCTGCAAAGCAAAAGCGTAGATTCTGCCTCATAGTCCTTCCACTTTATTCTGCTCTATGAGTTCTGCGCTCTGCATACATTTGGAACGAACCTAGTGCTGACAAATTGCTGCTTAGAGTTCGTAGCCCCAGAGGCACCCTTAAAAACGTATGGGAATACAGGACTTCTATGTCTTTTGGATTAAAGCCAGTAGCCAACATACAGTTGGAGAAACAAAAAATGGTAAGCAAGTGCAGGAAGGTAAGGCAATCATGTTGAAAGCTTTAATACTTAGCTGTCAAAGAATACCTGACTTTGAAATAGGTCCAAAACAAGCATTGCCTTTACTATAACATGATGTCACTGTTGATCATTAGTCTAGTAATTACAGTGAAAGCCTTTTTGCGATTGTATTCCCTAATGGGTCATTAATAAAATACCACTGCACTAGTAAATGTCTCATTAGCTGTCCTTGTAGACGTACTGTATCTTTCAGCAATGCAAAAAGTAATTGTGTTCTTTTTGCCCTTACGGTACCTTAATGAAAACCCGTTTATATTGTTTGCTGTATGTATTGTATCCCCAAACAACAAGAAAAAAATAAAGCAACCAACACTATTACATTTCTATTGGAGAACAGGTTATAAATTAATTATTTAGCTTCTTCTCATTAGGAGATCAACTTTTTATAAACAAGAAGAATACACAGACAACATACTGCAGATAAGAGGAATTAAAGGAGGATACAAATGTAGCAGGTTACAGACATACTTATATATGAATACCTTGCACCTGCACCCCATGGACCAAATTGAGGTTTGCAACATTTGCAAAATCCCTTGTCAGCCATGATATTTGAAATAGTACCTTCTCTATATACAAGAGGTATTTTCTACAAGTGTATCTTAGAAATATGGATAAAATATATATTTACTTTTTTATAAAACTCTCAAGCAAAACACATTGGGCACCAATTGTAATGGGGGTCACACCTTTTGGCTCAGATTACTGTTTTACAACAGGATTATATTCTCACACTAAATAAAAAGCATCCTATTACAAAGTTGTATCTGTAGAAAAAGGCCGGATGATGTACAGGTGGGCAAGCAGGCAGAGCGGCGTTCAGCATCCCACTTAGTCATTCACTGTCTTCCACTGAAAACCGGTGGACCTGGTGAAACGCGTTGAGTGGAAGACAGTGAATTACTAAGTGGGACGCTGAACGCTGCTTGCTTGCTTGCCCGCCTGTACATAATCTGGGTATCTAACCTGGAAGCGTGGGAGCCGAGACGAGCAATGCGAGCCCAGCTGAGGAGGAGAGTGGGGATGACGTCCACTATCCCAGCCGGTCGCGCTCCATATATGTTCTATATGTGCAATTATATCTGACTCCATGTTGTTATACCTGTTGACCCAAGGAATACAGACAGACACCTCAAAGACACACCATTTGCCACTGATTTTGCATATGCACAAAAGATATGGGAATTTGTGAGTACACACACTGTTGGATTTTGACAACCAAGAAAACACACATCATACACAGACATATTACATTATTTTTGTATGTTTTTTCTTATTTCATATACCTACGCTCCCAAACATCGGGACCATTGCTATAGTACGTCTATCAGAATAACATAGCTTACTCATACTTCCCATGCCCTTTACTTGCTCAACATTTTTAGACCCCCTTTGATGTCCACGTTTATTCACCATTAAGGATTTCTATTGAACGCATGCATAATTATCTTCACTACACCCACTGCCTCTGCTAGTATGATGTTCAATACTGTACATAGATCACCCTTTTATAAAAGATATATACTGTAGTACACTCATTTTTCCCAAAGCCAGCTAATATCCAGCTCTTCTTCTAGCTTTTTCTTTGCATTTCTTCTTTCCCTATTGCACTGTAATCATATTCTTGAAGTATTCCAAAGTCTCTGCTATACAGTATCTTCCCCTCCTTCCTTACCGCCTAGCAGTAAATGTAGAGATCTTTTGTTATTAATAAAATCTAGTAATGTTTATGGATGTAATCATTAAAGATCTGCAAAATTGTTGCAGTCCCCGCAAAAGTAAGTTAGGCCTAGATTCACTAAAGTTTGTGATAATGATAACATTCTGTGTTCTGATGCCTTTAGGCACTAAAGGGGTTAACATACACAGACAAATCTAACAAATAAGCTATTTCAAAACATACATACTGTATGTTATTAATAACCCCTTAGTGGCCCAAATGGCCACCTAGTCATGGTCAACCTATGGCATTAGCAAGCTGCCCAATAACGCCCAGATCCATAGATATCCGTACAGATTTAACAAGGTGCAAACGTTGTTAGGCATTAACGTGGATCTTTAAAAACTCAATAGCTTAAATCTTATTTTTTGTCTGGAAAGGGCATTGGGTTAACTGTAATGGGAGTTCGTGCGAACGATAGTCAAAGGAGGCATTCCCATAACAATGTGTATCTACAGATGCTGCGGCCATTATTGTAAGGCATCCCAGCGCCGTTTTCGTGTGCGAGGCTGTACTCCACGCGGCATGAACGCGGCCAATCGCCCCAGGCACACATATTTATTGCGGTTGCTTTGTTTGAATTGTATGGATTGTGTGCAATTATATGCAATGAAATGAATGAATTGTAATGTGTACAGTACTGTGCTACTGTGCTACTGTGTCAATTTCAGGTGCTTAAAATCCACAACACTAAAATGCCATTTTCTGCACTCGCGTCTTAACAAGGTACAGTTGGAAGAGATCGCGTGCCATCACATGGGTATTCCGAGGTATACACAGCGTGATTTGTTCGAATAATGGCCGCTGCATCTGTACAATGGTTTGTTATTGTTAACGCAGGGATTTATATAAAGACTTTACATAGGTCAAAGTTAAACTTGGCGTTACTCACCTCCAGACCCTGAAATATGAATATGGGTTTTGGAAGAGAGAGGTCTAGATAAACAAAATATTTACGTCCAGGTTTGAATAAAACATAACATCTTGGGAACCAAAGGGTCCCGAAGCACAATATATACAGGCATAACCCGTTTTACGTACACCCGCTTTACGTACACTCGCAAGTACATACATTTTTTTTTAATTGCACCATACCCCCTGTGTACGTACGTGTGCTTCACGAGTACGGACACCAGGGGGTGGCGTGCGTGTGCTGCGGCGCTGTGCGCCCTCTTCCGTTCCCCAGCTCTTCCTTTCCCGACTTCAGATCACTCCCCCTCGGTTCTTCCTTTCCCTGGCTCATCCTCTCCCCGGCTCTTCCGATCACCCCCCCCCTGGCTCTTCCGATCTCCCCCCCCCGGCTCTTCCGATAACCCCCCCCCCCTGGCTCCGCCGATCACCCCCCCCTGGCTCTTCCGATCACCCTCCGGCTCTTCTGATCACCCCCCGGCTCTTCCGATCACCCCCTGGCTCTTCCGACCACCCCCGGCTCTTCCGATCACTCCTCGGCTTTTCCGATCACTCCCCAGCTCTTCCGATCACTCCCCGGCTCTTCCTATCACTCTACGGCTCTTCCGATCACCCCCCAAGCCCGCTCAGAGCCTACTGCAGTACAGTGCTGCCCGCATCCTGTACGCCGCTGTGTTATGTGAGAGGGACATGCGGGGGATGGGGGCGGTGGGTGATGTGAGGGACATGCAGGGAGGGGGTGATGTGAGGGACATGCAGGGAGGGGGTGTGTAACAGGGGACTTATCCCTGTTCAGTAATGTTCCTTTAATCTACTGCTGCGGCCGAGTTTTTTCGCGCATTTGCCCGTTCTCGGCCGCAGCAGTAACCTGGCGCGCGCCGGAGGGTGCCGGGCACGCGCCGAAGCCTCGGAGGAGAGGCCCGCTGATCGGGGCTTCCCCCTCTCCTTACCGGGTCCGCCGGGTCCCCCAGAACGTCCCGCTGCCGTCAGTACATCCACGCGACACCAGGGCTCCCTCGGGGAGCCCTGGGCACGCGTACAGGCGGCACAGGCACCCGATGATGCGTGACCGCGTATCGGTGATGCGCGGCATGCTGAGGGAGTGCGGCTCGCAAGCCGGGACATTTCCCGGCTTGCGGAATGAGCCGCACTCGAATAAAGTGTGCCGCCTGTGTAGCAGTGTGGTAGTTAATTACTAAACACCACCTGCCTGATCAGATTGTTTACAAAAAGCCTGCCTTTGAGACAGGAAGTGACTGGCTCCTTAGCTCTGACTGAGAGCTGACCTTTGGAGACAATAACAATGTCTTGAGTTCTGCCAGCCACACAGCAGAGCTGATTGCAAGACACCCAATAAGACTTCTAAACCTGGATGCTGATATTTTTCTGTGCACGCACGGGTGCGGTTCCAGGAGATCAGAGAAGCTTACTCTACAGCTGATAAACAGATAAGACTTTCATTATTAAGAGACTGCTTATATCTGCTTATTTTCATGCTATCTGTTTGGGATGAGAGAAATGCTTAACTAATGGAGATGTTAACTAATTGCAAGGATTTCACTAGAAATACTCCCAAGTGAATGGAAGCTTTGTTCCCCACTGTGTTTGGATAATTTCCTGATGAAAAGGAAAAGGCACAATAAAGCCTATTATAATTTCACATTATAACGACTCCAATTGTGTACCTCTGTGAACGTCCGTCTACAGGGTGATGTGAGGGACATGCAGGGAGGGGGTGATGTGATGTGAGGAACATGCAGGGAGGGAGGGGGTGATGTGAGGGACATGCAGGGGGGGGGGTGATGTGAGGGACATGCAGGGAGGGGGGGTGATGTGAGGGACATGCAGGGAGGGGGGGTGATGTGAGGGACATGCAGGGAGGGGGGGTGATATGAGGACAGTGAGGAACATGCGGGGGGGTTATGTGAGGGATATGCAGGGGGGTGATGTGAGGGACATGCAGGGGGTGATGTGAGGGACATGCAGGGGGTGATGTGAGGGACATGCAGGGGGGGCGATGTGAGGGACATGCAGGGGGGTGATGTGAGGGACATGCAGGGGGGGTGATGTGAGGGACATGCAGGGGGGTGATGTGAGGGACATGCAGGGGGGTGATGTGAGGGACATGCAGGGGGGGTGTTGTGAGGGACATCCAGGGGGGGTGATGTGAGGGACATGCAGGGGGGGTGATGTGAGGGACATGCAGGGGGGGGTGATGTGAGGGACATGCAGGGGGGGTGATGTGAGGGACATGCAGGGGGCGGTGATGTGGGGGACATGCAGGGGGGGTGATGTGAGGGACATGCAGGGGGGGTGATGTGAGGGACATGCAGGGGGGGTGATGTGAGGGACATGCAGGGGAGGGTGATGTGAGGGACATGCAGGGGAGGGTGATGTGAGGGACATGCAGGGGGGGTGATGTGAGGGACATGCAGGGGGTGATGTGAGGGACATGCAGGGGGGTGATGTGAGGGACATGCAGGGGGGGTGTTGTGAGGGACATCCAGGGGGGGTGATGTGGGGGACATCCAGGGGGGGTGATGTGAGGGACATGCAGGGGGGGTGATGTGAGGGACATGCAGGGGGGGTGATGTGAGGGACATGCAGGGGGCGGTGATGTGGGGGACATGCAGGGGGGGTGATGTGAGGGACATGCAGGGGGGGTGATGTGAGGGACATGCAGGGGGGGTGATGTGAGGGACATGCAGGGGGGGTGATGTGAGGGACATGCAGGGGGGGTGATGTGAGGGACATGCAGGGGGGGTGATATGAGGGAGATGCAGGGGGGGTGATATGAGGGGTGCTGGAGGAGATATGATGATGATGATGATGATGATGATGATGATGATGATGATGATGATGATGATGATGATGATGATGATGATGATGATGATGATGATGATGATGATACAAATATGTAGGAGGGTCTTATAAAAATGTTTTGGTGGGTCTTTTAAAAATGTATTGGCGGGGGCATTTTTAATATGTATTGGCGGGGTGGGGTTACATGTATTTAGAGGGATGGTTTTTTTGGTTTGTATTTTGTGGGGGCACGAGTAAGAAAAAATCAGCTGACATTAAAGATTTTCTTTCTATAAAGCCTACTGTATTTATTTTGGTTACAAATGCATTATTACATCAGTTATGCATGTATATGATGTTTGCAGTACAGTACATGCATCGTAAAGTGGAAAAAAAGTAGTGCTTCACTTTAAGTACATTTTCACTTTACATACATGCTCCGGTCCCATTGCGTATGTTAAAGCGGGGTATGCCTGTAGTAGGTTTCAGCACGTGGGGCTGCAAGAATGAAATAAATTCATGGATTGCTGCTTTAAATATGCAGTTAAAGTTGTTGCATTTTTTTAATGCTTTCACTCCATTCCAAACCCAATATATGTTGAAAAGTGAAGCTACTGTTCTAACATTCGCCTTAGCATTCTAAATGCATACAGTAACTTGTCTTTGTACAATGTGTTTCTCTCCCCTCTAGAAGAAGAGACCTATAGTTTATTTACTACACAAACGGACTGTAAATAAAGACTCTTTCTTATCAGATATTGAGGAACAACAAGTATGTGAGAGTTCACCTCGCAGATGTTCAAGTCTCCAAATAAGTGGGTAAATCTTTTGACTTTCATGCAAAGAAAATCAATGCAACCAGTAAGATGTATTACAAGAAAACAATGAATCCCCTCATCTAGTTAATGGTAACTAGATAATTGAAAGAATACATTTTCCTGGAAATAGTGAATGTATATGTGAACAATAGCCATCAATTGGTACTCAATGAAAATAATAATACAGCTCCCTACAGTAGGACCATGATATACTGAATTGAAGCCCTGATAGAAAACCATTACTTGCACAAAGGAAGTGTTTGCAAACTGATCTTAGTACAGTCATTTTTTCTTTGTCGGATCTATAGAAGAAGAAAAGCTATCTCCAGGGTCATTTTTTGGTAGCAACTAAGAGTTGAAGTCTAAGGCTTCTTTCACCTTTTTGAAAAATCAAGGGAAAAAACGATTGAAGTGATCTACAGTAAAATTTTATGAAAGGGTGACATATCCCTTGTTCACATAATTTGTAAGGGTTTAGAAGTAGACCTCAAAATCCTCCTCGTATTCATATTGTGGAATCTGTGTCACCAGCTTCATACAGTATTTAACTTTTAAGACTGCTTGGACCTTATCCATCAAAATGACTATGATGATGTATTAGTTACAGCCCATTATGCTGCTTCAGTATTTATTTTTTAAATACATGGTGGTGCCATTAAAACTAGTATGACGACTCAATCTTTCAGATTAAGCTGGGCCAAAGGAGGATATTCATTATAGTGCCGATAGGACCCTACCGCATGGAAATTACTATTCAAGTCATTGCAAGTTTCTGTGCTGTTATGCCCTATCGGCACTATAGAACTTAATTGAAGATACACTCCATAGCATCAATTCTTTGCAACCAATAGACAAACTGTAGTGATACAAAGAGAAAAGCAAAATCTGAAAACACTAGCCCTTGTGCCTATAATAAAATGCAAATAAAGATAATAAATCTACACTCCCCGAAACAATATAACATTATTTGTATCAGGTAATTCATGAATGTGTTAACGTACACTGTAAATTAACACATCTCTTACACGGGTGAGTTCAATGTAATAGTATATATGGAAAAGAGTAATTAACCGTTATACAGAAAGAACAGCTTCTGCTCAGCTAAGGTATATTTAGTACTGTATGTGAGGGGTGCATAAAGGGATAGAATATATTAGCAGAAAATGAAAAGTGTGCACTCAATCTCTTAAATTTCAGAACTCTGCTTTATACTGGAGTATATATACTTTATACTTTCTCTTTCCAGTATAAAGCAGAGTTCTGAAATTGAAGAGGTTGTGCATCTCTTTCATGGGTATACTTTACATTTTCTGCTAATGAGTAATTAACACCATGTTTCTAACTCCTTTACCATTAACCAAAAAAATAACACAAGTTACTGTATTATCACCTTCCCCAGGCTGGCATTATGTAATTATTAGTCCCTATTTACACATGCAAGGTAATGCTAACTAACCCAGAATTGGTGATACAAATACATAATATTAATAATGTATTATCAGCCTATGACTAGGAGGTCATTTGTGCTACTAAAGGCTTAATATTTGTATGTTATGCTTTTTTCTTTTTAAGGTGTCTATGTTGTAATCCATTTGGTGCCTGAAGACATTCATTGCAATTCAATGGTACAGTAGCCTTAGGCATCAAAAGGGTTACATTATATTGTTCCATGTGTTATGGTAAGCTCACCCAGTACAAACAGTACTTACAATATTTAGAGAGAGAGAGAGAGAGAGAGAGAGAGAGAGAGAGAGAGAGAGAGAGAGAGAGAGAGAGAGGAGGGAGGGAGGGAGGGAGAGAGAGAGAGATATAATTTATTGAATTGCTGTTGAGCACAAAACACAAGATCAACGCAAATCCAACTTCACTAAAACCCAACATGTCATCATTATGAATCCCTTTCTTATTACTTTCATTGTGCTGCATTTACCTGTACATCTTATTTCTAGTATGTAATTTTAATTGGTGTTTTAGTTACAGTACATATGTTGGTGATAGTAAGATAAGCTTCTCCACCACACCAAGGGTAATTAAGTCCTAATTTCTCATGTAATTCTTTTTCACCATATTTTCTGAGCTGAATTATTCCTGCTTCTCTCTTAAAAAAAACTAATGTTCCTCCCAAAAAGTCAAAAGCAAAGAAGCTGTGGAAAAACTTTCTTTTTTTGGTTTCTTTTTGTTGTTGCATCAGACAGCTTTGTCTGAGCCCAGAGGAACTGATTTGTGTCTTTCGCTTGTCTGGGCTGCTGGATCCAGAGTTATCCTGACCTGTGACAGTATAGCGGCAACACAAGGGTATAGCTGAGAGAAGATTTTCAATTGAGAGACCCCCAGATCACAGACTTGCTCCACCACAGAGAGAACAGCAGCCGGACTGTAGAGGGGAGTCGCTGCGAGTATCTGAGAGACCTGCGCAGATTGGCAGCACAGATTCCTACTGAATCATTACTGGCACACAACTAAAAAGTCTTCAGGGAAAGACTGAATATACAGTAAATTCCCCCTGGAGTGAAAACCAGAGCGAGTTTACTTTTGCCTTTAAATATCACCAAGCACTGGACATATTACAGATTCTTCCAATGAACGGATTAACCCTTCACATGCTTGACAAGTGAAGAATAAATTGCACTGCAGACACTGACCCTGTCATTTTATTAAAGGGCCGCAAGATAGGTATTGACCCGGGTCACAGAGACTGGTACAGGATTAGTACAGGATTATTCCACACAGGGTATTCAATGCACTGGTCAGAGGGACAATATGGCTTTAACATGGGAACATACAGTACATGTGAAGAGTTTGCATTGTAAGAAATATATTGCCATTGCAGCTGTATTTACTAAGGTTAGGTTAGAGATGTTGCTTTATGATTATTCTGTATTTGTATGCCTTATTGTTTCAATGCAAATCAGGAGCTTTCTGACTATTTTATGATAACCTGCTGCTACTGCAGCACAGCCTACACTATAACTTAACATATAGTGATATTAATACTTACTGATTTCATCTTTATGATTGTTTATTATTTATCAATATTACATCTACTTTGCAGTGTAAAGCCTTGTCCCTGATAATGAAGTGTGTTTTATTTTGTGTCTTTAATATCCAAATCATCGTGTGACGTTTCTGACTCCGATACATAACATTGCATTTAACTGCAGTTTATTCCGTATTGCCACGCCGTTTATTTTTCCTGGAGGCCTATCCATTTGCCGGATTATTATTATCGTTTATTTGTGACGCGCCAAAATATACCACAGTGTGGTAGAATGGGGTAGATATTACTTTATAGTCAGTTGCATGTCTTAGACCGGTCCGCAACCCTGTCTTTCACCATTATCACCCAGCACACAGCACTTCCACTGCAGCAAGGGATTCTGGGAAATGACATGCAAATGAGCACACAGTGCCACCTTTTATCTCAAGCTCACATTACATGCAAATGATTATACAGTAATATTTACAGTTGCTATATGCTTTACTGTGGAGGGTTTTTGTCACTTTTTTTTTACCCACCATAACCTTAATAAGTGTGGAGAATACCTACTCTTAATCTCAAACCTGCAAATGCCAGCAACCAACCTCACACTGATGATACCCATAAAGGTTGAAACATGTCTGTGAGTGGGTTTACTGGCTCTGCATCTCACCCCAGTCCTTGCTTAAAAGCTGTGTTTAAAGCAGCATGCACTGGCTTAAAGCTGTAGTTCAGGCAATATCATGCATGTGTGTTTTTTTTAATAAATCAGTTTTGTAGTAAGAAAAAATACTTTTAGCATTTTCTGTTTAAAAAAAAAAAATTTGAAAGACCAATTTTCTTTTATTCTATTTTAACAAGCATGCTTGTTTCTATAGCAACGATTTACATTCCCCATATTTAAAGATGTCGCCAAACTTTGCCGATCAATAGACAGAGAACGAATTGACCGGCAGCTATGCAGTTCTTTAGGTAATTAGAGATTGCCCACATGAAACTATTGAAGTTAAAAAAAAAAAAAAAAAAAAGACTGAACTGCAGCTTTAAGGGTTTTTCATGTAATGTGATCTTGAGATAAAAGGTGGCACTGTGTGCTCATTTGCATGTCATTTGTCAGAATCCCTTGCTGCAGTGGAAGTGCTGTGTGCTGGGTGATAATGGTGAAAGACAGGGTTGCAGACATGTCTAAGACATGCAAATGAATATACAGTAATATTTACAGTTGCTATATTCTTTACTGTGGAGGGTTTTTGTCACTTTTTTTTACCCACCATAACCTTAATAAGTGTGATATATATATTAATATTAATAAACGGTCTACGAAAAGACCTTTGCACTTGAGGTGTGCATCTATCCTCTCTTTTTGTAAAATAAATATCATTTGGACACAGTTCGTTACCCTGAACGTCCTTCTGCAGAACTCACACTGCTTTGATGAGTCTTAAAACTTTGGAATATCTCTGGAGGTTGTATATTTTATGTCAAGTAGTGTTATAATTCCCTATGAGCTGGGTAATGAAATTTTCCAATGTAATGTAGATTTCAATTGAAATTCAGAATAGGGAAATGGAAATGATGCTGCTGAGGCCGGATTCCTCATTCACTGCAATTGATTTGTCACTCTGACTTTCATGTACAAGTATCCCAATTTACCCTTATGTGTCCCTTCACAGTTCATTCTATAACAGCACCTTGCCCAAGAGATGGAAGAACGCTCCAAATAATTTGCCTTTCACTGTTCTGTTCAGGAAGCCAGAGAAATATAGAGTGGAATCTAACTCATGGTTATTCTTGTTTTTTTTCTCTTTATGTTATGAATAAGGACATTGATTTTATTTTTAACTAAATCACTATGATGAAATAACACATAAAATAAAAGGATGCCTTCCTTGGTAGCTGTTGAATATATTTGAAGCTGACAGACTTATTTTCCATATTGTATATGACAAACCTTTTATTATTTACTTGTGTGGTGTGTCTATAAACCAGCTGTAGTACAAGATGTGTTAACCTCTACTATGCTGCAGAGATACTGTAGTAATGCAAGATAAATGCTAGGAAGGTCTGTTCAGACCAACACTTTGGATGGGATCTGGAAGACTTTATAAAAGCAAAAAAATTTGAAATCTTATGTTTTTTTTTTAATCAGTTCTGTAGTATTAGATAGTACTTACTTTATTATTATTACTATTATTATTATTCAACTATTAATGCAATTTTTAATGCATTTTAAAGCATCCTTTGATTCCCATAGCAGGTTTTAGCAAACCTCGCCAGTAGTGCAAGATATTTGCAACACTTTCCTGTTTGGGATAATTTGTTGCCAATGTTTCCAGCAGTTTGAGCTGTAAACCGTAACAATAGATAATGTTACCTCAGTTATATAAGGATACATTGTAGCTGCTGATGAGTTACACTGACTGAAGCAGCCATTATGTTAGTCACCAAACCAGGATTTGTACAGATTTATAACAGGAGCACAAAACGATTACCAGCTTAGAATGTAGAATTATACCTTGCCACATGCTTTACATATACAAATAATAATAAAAAAAAACAAAAAGGGGGAAAAGAAGTATTGATGCGTTAAAGATATCCAAATGTATTTCTGCTCTGTATATGTTGATGATACATTTTTTAAATAAACTACAACTTTTGACAAACATACTGTAGCGGTGCCAATTAGATTAAGAAAAGATTGCAACAGTCACAAATTTGATAGTAGTTGCACATGCATTCGTGAAACGTGGTCTAACCCATCGCATAATCAACAATAAATAGTGCATAAAAAAGGAGAATGTAAAGGGAATCTCTGTTGACTAGCTTCTTTTACGACCAAAGTTAAAGCACAAAATCAAAGTGTGGTACAGTGGCGCCCCGCTTTAGTCTAATGCGGCCGCCACCACGGGTCATTTAAAACCGCGTGCAGGCGCGGCTGTTTTGTTTTTTTTCCTGATGCGTGCCGCGCGTCACTTGTGAGCCGGTCACGTGTGCCAGGGTTCCGCCGGCATCCCGAAGATGGAGGTGATGGAGGTTGAAGCCGGGGTAAGGCCCAGTGACGCGTTGGGTACGTACTGTCCCTGCGTTGCGCATCACTGGGATCAGGAGAAGCAGAGGCGCAGCAGCCAGGGGGTCGCACGTCATGGACCGGAGGAAGGGAAGATGCGGCTGGCGCGCGGCCAAGTTCGGCGGCAGCCGAAAAAAGCCCCGGTATGGACCGGGTAAATGTAAGAATTAAGCTGGCCGCAGCAGTATGTGTTGATTTTTAAAGTAATGTTGTTGATTTGGAGAATATGTTGCGCAGGGAAAAGGTCTCACGTTTGCTCTGTAAGCAAAGCTGTCTGAATGTTTTCCACAGCTTAGTTTACATGATGCACTTTGGCAAAAGCAAGCGCATATAACTATTTTCTTATATGGTGCTGATAGCATATGCAGCACTGTACAAACTTTTGCAGGCACAATGAATCCCAGCCCTACAGAGCTTACAATCAATAAGGGGGACTGAAACCCAGGGAGATCAAGTCATTTTCCCAAGGTCACAAGGAGAGGCGATACTGGGCTTTAAACAGGTCTAAACTAGCCTGCTGGGGACTGGGGGATGTCCCTGGTGGGCCCCCATACAGCGATCGCTTGCATATAAATTACCTTAGTGAATGCGAAATTACCTCCGGGAAAATAATGGCTGTTCCTGTTTAAGGCAATGTCTCATTATTTGCCCTGATTTAACAGAGCTTACAAGCTGAACCTCATTAATTTCAGCTCCATTGACCCCCTGTTTCCCGGTATCTCTGCTCAGTTTAAAGGTCCCGCGTCATGTGGGCCAATAGGAAGTCGCAAGGGATGATGTCAAGGCTTCCTATTGGTCTGCAGGACGTGAGACATTTTGAGCCACCATATTGATAGTCCCGTCTGTGCTGCTACCTTCAAAGGCAAGTATCTCGGGAGGTAGGGGGTGCCTGGAGCTGAAATTTACACTGTTCAGTTCCAAAGACCCCCTGTTTCATGTGTGTGTGTGTGTGTGTGTGTGTGTGTGTGTGTGTGTGTGTGTGTGTGTGTGTGTGTGTGTGTGTGAAACGGGGTCTTCGGAACAGAACAGAATATATACACGTCGCCAAGACTGCTGCTTAAAGAATCTAGGCTAGAGTTTTTTTCACCAAGAATGAACCCCTCTGATGCTCAACAAATGTATCAATGGGCTGCCATGCAAATACCAATTGTGACATTTACTACACTTCACGTGGTTTTAGGGCCATCAAAGTACTGACTCTTGTGAAGTCACCTTAATATCATGAGACAATCAAGAGGTTAATACAAATAAAGGTGGTATTGTTACCAGACACTATCTTAAATACATGCATTGCTATTACATCTGCATATTAATTAATTAATATCTTTGTAACTATACCGTGTCTGATACATTTTGATTATCCTAATACTGTACTTAATTTATTCAGTTGATCCAGCAACACATTAGAAAATAATATCCAAGTTGCGTGTCCCTTTGGTCTTGGATAAGTTAAATATAAATGCTAACAGTTTAGATTTCATCATACTATGGATGCCTTGTACATTGATGATGCTGTATGATCAGCAGTTAGATCAATTTAAAGGCCTTGAAGGAGTGCTAGCCTTGTTTAAATTCAATAAATAAAGGGCAATAGAGAGCACTCAAAGCAACTGAATCAACACAGACTTGAATCCATTAGAGAATCCTTCTCTAATGGAATCCTAGCAGTAATGCGCTTTACTATAAAAAAAAAATCCATATATGTTTACAATGCCCAGGACTGAATGCAAACATGGGTATTTGAAAGCCTTCTCAAGAATGCTTTACAGATTTACATAATATACGGTAATTATATAAATGATTAATAATTAATTCTGCTTAATACTTTTAATATATGCTGAAATATATACCATGACAGTATCTACTGTATACATGTATTGTTTTGGTCCCAATAACAGAGCTGTGACAAGGATTTCTATGACATTAAAAGGAAGCAATGTTTATGAATGTAGCTGAACTGAGTTTGAAGTAGCCATTTTATTACACATGTCCGTTTTGTCAAATTCTGTGCATGTTTATACAGACTGATCTGCATAAACTCACACATGCAAGAACCACGCTCCTGTAATGTATCTTAGCACAGAAAACTTTTTACATCATCAAATGTTAATCAAGTGTCTTAAAGCAGCAGTTCAAGCTGCTGTTTTAAAAAATATATATATTTTTTTAAATTCAAGATGTGCAACAATACAATCTACACACTGACAAGTGATTATCTATGTTGCCAATCTATCCGTTCTCCTGTGATCTATCAGCGAAGATTTGGATCGGGGGTTCACTAAATGGCTGTCATTGCAGTAGAAGAGGACCCAAGATGCAAAGTTCTGTGGGGAAGATCATGTGACCAGGCAGTCACTAGATACAATTGGTTCACTGCTAGAGAGAGGGCAGGTCTCAAAAAGGGGTGTGTGTCAGAGCCCATTTCAGGAGAGGAAGGGGATGTGACTTTGTAAATGGTTGCTATAAGAAGAAAACATGCTTGTTAGATTATAATACATTAAAAAAGGTCTTTATTTTTTAAATATTAGGAGTAGTACGTAGGGGAAGTGGAAGTCCCTCACTAGACTGATGCCAAAGCTCAACTGTTAATTGCAATACTGTACCTTCAACATCTCTTTATGGTAGGCACTAGGGCATAGTGCCCACAGTATCCCCCTTTATAGTGCTTGTGGGAGAACCATCATATTCCATAGGACTCCAATCAGAGAATGACTGCTGAACTGGCACAAGCTCTTATATTTCCATAATTTAGTGAAAATTGCAACCTTTTGTGACAAAATGATACAAAATACCTAGGTTAAAAAATATTAATACATTTGTGAACATCTGAATTTTTGGGAAAACAATTGTGAAAATATTTCTGAACTGAACCAGATATTTACATGTCACTACCCAGAATCCTTCTGAATATCTTAGCCACTGTATGACATGAGAATAATGACTCAAGCAGGTGTGAGGCCATGCGCAAGGCTAAAATACACTCCTTGGTAATGTATCTTTGCTGTACTGCAATTAAATAAATTAATGCAGAGTTTCTATTCTTATTCTGTTTTGCAAGGAAGATGTCATATGGAACCTAGCTGCATAATATAACCATAAAGGAACATAAACACACACAGCCCCTGTAAGCTCAGAATCCAAATCCACCACATCATACTGTATATCCGTGTCAACAAGAGTGCTACTAGGATTATGACCTTATGTATAGAACAAAAGACAAAAAGTCCAAGTGCTACATACAACTTGAAAAATGATATATTTAAATACATATTTTTTTATTTTCTCATAAGCAAGGGTCATTTAGTTCAATTCTTTGGCCAAAGTATTTTAAGCCAACAGCCACCTCACGGTATGCCCTATCTGTAGGTCCTAACACTAAGATAGTTCTCCAACCATTAGGCCTGGTCCCCGCTGGCTACTGCAGCGCCCGCTGTGGCGGACGCTGCAGGGACGAGAGCCCTCCCCTCAATGGCACCGGGCCCGCTGCGAGGGGGGGCCGCAGCGCTGTGGCGAGAGTTGCTCCTGCTCTCAATAGAATTGAATTGAGAGCAGGACTTGCGATGGAGCGCTAAGCCACGCCCCCCGGCGGTTCAGCCAATGAGGGCGAACCTGCAGGGTGACGTCATGGCCGCACCCCCGTCACTCCCCCACCACACCCCCGGTCTCTCTTCCTGCAGCTCACTGCAGACTGGGGAATCGGCTGCACGCGCCACCAGTCTCACGGGGGCGCGTGCAGCAGAGGTACTGGGGCTTCAGCCTTAGAGTGGATATGAGAGCTTTTGCAGGTGCAGCAGTGCTGGGACCAACAGATGGATCACACCGTGATGTGGTTATACTTTAGGCTTAATATACTTTGGCCATAGAATTGAACTAAATAACACTTGCTTAATAGAAGATAAACAGATAGTTAGTTATTTAACTACATAATTTGTCACATTGGATGTAGCATTGGGGCTTTATGTCTTTGTTCCAATAAGGCAACATAAACAGAACCAAAAGATTGCTTTCAAATACTATTCTACACATGTTACCTTCAACATGCTTAAAATACAATTTCAATGCCAAAATTACAAAAATGTCAGATGCTTGATCTCTTGCTACTGTATTTCACCAAATAAACTTCTCAAAATCTTTTTTTTGCTTAAGATTTGATGGAAGTAACAGACATAAATGACCTTATAGTGAGGAATGACTTGTTGTAACAGAAATAAAGCAGTTTGTGTTGATATTAAGTGACTCTCTCCCATATTTCATTATTATATGTCATCCCTTGCAATGGGTTTCTTTTCCAAGCAAATAAACACCAATTCTGTAGCAATTTCCTTGGCACAGCCACATAGAGGGCTTTTTATTTAGAGCTGCTGATAAGTTGACCACAGACCAGAAGCAGCAGTTCTGTATCAACAGGGAACTTGCAGCACTAGTCACAGCATCGTGTACGTGATGAACAAAAAACCTGACTCCGAAAAAGACTGATCGAGACTATTTCTGTCCCTGACATTTTCCTCAAGATATCTGAATTTCCATATATTTGAAAACCTAATATAAACAACAGAGAGCGAATTTGCATTTCGGGCAGCAAGGAATGAAAAATGGAGGCTGTGTAATCTATTGCAGTTTTGAGAAGAGGAATGACAGTGGTAAAGTTGAGCGCACACAACGGCTTGTGGCAAACTCATTTCCTGGCAGAATATAGGGTTTCATCTGCCGGAACATTTAATAGGTATCAAAGAAAGATCGCTCTCAGCTTTTGCTATAGATGACGATCCCTTCTCTTTAGCTGTATTACTTCTTCCGCTGCCATTTTAATAAAAACCTGTATATGCTTTCTTAATACAAAATGCATGACTTTCATATAAACAAATACATCTCAGTATATTTGGGGCTTCTAAAGATTTTTCTTTTTAATGTTTTATTTATAATCTCATAAAAATGTTAACGACGTGAGAGAATAGAATATGCAACATAAAAGTGCATTTAATTTGTTGTTACAGAAATGCAATATTACATTGATCTAATTTTCATATGTAGAATTTTATATAAAAGGAAAAATGTATTTGACAGCAATTGGATCTGAGAGCTGCATCATTATAGGCTTTAAATAATTGTGGTGCAGAAATGCAAATAGGTTCAGTCAGTGCATTGATTTCTGTTTAGTAATTATTTTTGAGGGATGGGAAAAAGAAGATCTTTTCAATCAGTTAACCATTACTATGGCCTAGAGAAAAAGGGGGGAAAGGTGGGGGGGGGGGTCCCAGCACTCACTGACCATACAAAGATATAAAAAACTGGGAATATATCAAAATAGACATTTTTAATCATGAAAGCATAAGAACATTACGCTGAGACAACGTCATACAGGTGAGCAGCAAAATAACTCTAACAGTGATCCTAACTCTTAAGGTGCAAGGGAAAAACACAAGGGCAGTGAAAAGACAAGGAAGTACCACAAGGGGAGGGGGAGAGAGAAATGGAAAAGGGAAAATAGGGGGGCAACGTTTTGGGGCAATGACCCACTAAACCCCATTTATGGGCAGCATTACATTATTGATATGGGGCTTTTAATCAGGGAAAAATGCAAGCATTATTATTAATGCAGCATATGCAAGGAGCATGTAAGTTCAAATTATCTGACTGTCACAAAAGAATACTGCCAATTTTGATCACTTACCACAGGCCTGCATTAGGCCTATTTTGCCTATATATTTGATGGACATTATGTACATGGGCTAGATGAGACTAGCTAACCTAGAATAGCTGCTAAAAGTTCATAATGTTATACAGCATATGAAAATCCTATATGTGTGGTGTTTTTTTTAAACAACCAGTTGTGTAGTATTAAATAATACTAACTGCATTTTAAAATGCATAACATGTTATACTCTTTACGTGCTTTATAATGACCTTTAATGTATTAGGCTTCCTTGCTATAGCAACTATTTAGGAAGCTACACCACTTCCTCTTTTAAAATAGACAGTCATATTGCATGCCCTAGGAAGCAGGATATTCATGGGATTCAACGGATCAATTGGCAGCTTAGATAATTGCATTGCCGTAAGGCAAGGAACTGCTGCATTTATTAAAACAAAATCTGGCAAGAAATGCCCCTTCAATAAATTAACCCATTGAAAGAAAGTAGCCAGCTAATCATTGATAAATGCTTAATATTTACACATATGGATGTTAGGCTTTTTGTGCTTTATTTGTAGGGTCTTTATGTACCCTTTGGTATCTGAGGCCTTCCGTTGCAATGCATTGGTAGCCTAAGGCTTCAAAGGCATTAAATAATTTTCTGCCATATGGTTTTGTAAAAAATGCTATGACATAACCCTAAAGTATATAATTGTGATATCTGCTCCACTCCCCACAACAGTACTGATTATTTGTATCACTTGTGTTATTTACCACAGTTAACACATTTTTCATGTTTGCAAATGATCTGCAGGTGGCAACCCATTTATAAATAAATAGTTAATTTGTAAATATTAAAAAATACTACCTCCATCTTATATTTTAATTCCAACCAATGTTAATGCAGCTATATAGACTTTTGGTGAACAGTATTCTGTGCACAAATGTACAGACGTTACTGCTGCCATTGGCGTCCGTAGTGGGCCACACAAAATGAGAGTTAGAATACATTAAGGGTTCACTGTAAAATGTCCGGGATGCCGGAAATGGAAATGGGGAGGGGGAAGCATTTCTGTTTGGATTAGTCTGGTCGCTCCATGAGAGCAGGCAAGCATTTTGCCCCTAGACAATTAGAACAAGCCTACGAAGTACCTGGTACACTGGCGACACACTTTATTCGAGCTCGGCTAGTCCCACGAATTCGGGTATACCCGGGTGTATTGAGGTTTGTGACTGTTTTCTGCCCGAGTGCATTGCGTTATTTTCCAGGCAGGGATTGAAGCATTTTATTCCCGCTGGCTGCAATACTGCACAGTATATATATATATATCTGCATTACAATTCATGAATTTATGCCATCTGGTAGACACGCGAAGCATTGCAGCCTATTAAATCCTAATCATTATAATTTAACAGATCAGCCGCCCGTCAGCCAGGCATGAACCCAGGCTGGGAAGGCAAACACAACGGGGCTTGTCAGAGGTGAGGAGCGTCGCATTCCAGGTATCTGCCAGCTACATACTGGGTATTTGCTCGAATAAAGTGTGTCGGTGCAGTACATGATGAGGCCTGCGGCATGTAATGATTGGGGCATGTGACTAAATTAGATTTGCTTTTTTTTTAATTTGAAATGTCTCCTTTAATTAAAAAAAAATTAAATACATTTATGAATATCCTCCAATTTACCAATATTCCGTGTTTGATTCAAATCTTTGCATCGTTTCTGAATTTCAATCATTTTTTTTTGCTTTTATTCCCCAACTTTCCCATTTTCGAATTTCAAATCGTTGCCAATTTTTTATTTTGTTGTTTTGGAAATTTTTCGAAGAGTCTGATTTTTTTTGTTCAAAATACATTTCATTTTTGTTTCTTACAAATGTTTGACTATCCAATTTTTTAAATTTCGAAAGTAGAACTGTGTAAAAATCTAGTGTAGGTTTATTTTCAAATTCACAAATATTCAAAATTGCAAATTCAATGCCTTTTTCGCAATGAATTGACATTTTGGTTAAAAGTTGGTCCATCTCTACTGGCGTGCTAGGGTCAGTGCCTTACCAGATACTACTGTCCAGTTAAGGCACTCTAAAGGTTAAAGTATATAAAGGATACATATGTAACAAGACTTACTGTTCTCTGTGCCGCAGATGAACAAGCAAAAGTCCATCATGCATGGACAGTGTGTGTCGTGATTGAGCTGCTGGAGGTCCATGCTTCTGAATAGGACCCCCCGCTGTGTTAATCCTTCAGTACTGTGACCGCACATGGCAGTGGCACCGAAGAAAGTAAGTCTTGCTACATCGGCATGTAGCGGAATTATACAATGGGCAATATTTCTAAGTGGTATTACTCCATAAGAGACCTTCTGGTACTGGAAAGATATCTTTGGGCCATTGAACCGTAACCATTCATAAGGTATCTTGCAGTGTCAGAAGGTATCTTATGCAGTATCTCCTTGAAATGTTGCTGCCAATAGATGCAACATTAAATTGATGTTCCGAGTACCTGTATCAGTTTAATATCACATAAAGGTCAGTTGTTGTCTTTAAAGTTGTGGTTCCACCTAGTTAAAAACAATTTGCAGAAGCAGGAGGCCCTGGAGCTGAACCACACTAATATCAGCTCCGGGGACCCGAAATACTTACCTTTGAAGGTGCCACCATTACCCTCTGTGGGTGTAGATCTCCATTGGCATAGGATATTTAAGAACCACTAAGTACCGGCAGTTGCAAAGGCCTGTGTATCGGGAACCAAGGTGTTCCCATAGCTGACATTAATGTGGTTCAGCTCCAGGGACTCCCTGCTTCATACTGTAACTATTAAAAGAACATTGGACTTTAGTATTAAATTGCTTCTTTTATACATATCCCTTGAGCTTCAATGTCTTCTTTACTTTATAAAAAGAGCGGTATTTAAGCTAAAGCTTTGCAAGCTATATCTCTTTTATTGCACTATTTTAGAAATATCTCCTAGAGAAAGAAAAATCTTTGATGCTTAGATGCTTATGAATGAAACATCTAGTATGCTTTGTACAAAGGTTACGCGCCTTATGACTCCCTTAGACATCAATTCCTGGCTTTCCTTGGAATTTTTTTTTTGTCCGTGTTTATTAAAAATCTGGACACACATCTGACAATATTCTTCTAACTTGTTATTCACACATCCATATATATTAATATTAAATACACATCCATATATATTAATATTAAAAATACAAATAGCACTGGAATGGCATGGGTTGTGTAACAAGTTCACTGAACCATGATGTATAGTTATAAGATATGCTAGGCTGCAACTGTGGATTTGAATTGTTATTGTCTGTAATGTAACCTTGTGTGAAGCACCTAATGATCCTAGCACTTCATTTTACCGAGATTTGTGCAGGCTGTTTAACATCTATATTTATTTCCTAGCTGTGATGTCACTTGCGTATTTGCCTTTTTTACTATACTGAATGATAATATTTTGGACCTGGGATTTCCCATATGTAGCAAAATTGCACAAATCTTGATAATTGTCTTCATTTATCAGAAGGATAGTATTTGTCGTTTTTGTTTCATTTCTCAGTAAAAGCAGCTACACGCACTTTAGTTGAAATTAGAATAATGATGTGCATTGGATAGTTCATTATAGATACTCATAGTTCAAGATGGGTGAATGTATCAAAATGTGGCCCGACCAGATGATGAAATATGGGGGTGGGGAGGGAGGGAAGATTTGAGATGAGCAGGAGTGTGGAAGAGTGAGAGGGGGAGAATTTGTTAGAGTCCCATTTGTATATATTCCACCCCAAACACACCATTAACAAACACATGAAGGGGTGCCTGTGCATGAAAGGGAGCACACCTGAGATACCTGGTAGATCTGCTAATTTTACTCATTTAAATCTACTTTGCATAGCCACATGCCATATTTGGTTCAAAATCAGATGCTGGCGAATAAACAGTCCATCTCTACTCATTAATTTTTCATGGCATCACATTTAACCGCTTGAGTGCTGAATGGGCCGTGGAAACCATAGTGCCACAGCATATCACGATCACGTGACCACTCCTCATTGCGATAACATCCTCCTCTTCCATAGAAAATGAGGTTAAAGCCCATGACTTAACCACTAGGTCATAGGGTCTCTGGAGTGCCAGATCTCATGACATGGTGTCTACTGTACATAAGAGGCAGGCAAAGAGTTAAACAATTCGGTGTGCTGATAGACTAATTTCACAATATCAGATTTAACCTGTTTACAAAATGTCAATTGTGCCCACAGTATATATGTACATATTTAACAGATGTTACAGAACCTGTTATTGCACAGTTAGGCACCAAATGGCATGATTTGATGTGCAAATTGTCACAGTTGTAACTGAAACAAAGGGAATCACAGCAAATTGCATGATAAAACTCGCGGCAGTGGTAATGTGTTATCATGTGAAAGCAGCTGCAATAAGTTCTACTACATCTGTACTGTAGGTGTATAGTGTTAATGTGGCACTTTAATAACATAAAAATGCTGTCATAAGTCACAAGCTTCACTATATCTGTGTTAATCAATATCTATGGATGTGCATGGAGGATGGGAAGAGCAAAATAAACCATTCATACAACACAGAGAACATATCACTAGAGGAGATATGGGTAATCTAATATATATATATATATATATACCAGCAAGGCAACACCGTCCTGGAACGCATCAGTTGTTCGATAGCCCATCCGGTTCATGTCCAGCAGTTTTTGGACTGCTTTGGATTGGAAACAGTGTCTCTTTGCTTGAATGCGATTTGGAGTTTTCAGCCTCAGATCAGCTCCATGCGCTCTCCGGCCGTAAAGCGCACACTGCGTGATGACGTAGTGTCGTGGTAGCGTGCCCTGACGCGTTTCGTCACGACAGTGACTTTTTCAAAGGGAATACCAACATGGTGGAGGGCTCGGTATTTATAGGCTCAACTACACAAAGGGGAGTGACCTCGGCGAAACCAGACTCTAATAAAAGAGAAGGGGAAAGGGATATTAGAGGGGAAAGGGATATTAGAGTTGGGGTATAAGAATTCATATTATTATCTTTATTGTTATTTGAATAGGATAAAATATGCTTCCCCATATGATTATTGATTTGGTCATTACTCTTTTATATACATAATTTTACATGTATATATTCCACTGTATATATAATGGAGTTGAACTGTGAATTCATTTTTATTTATGTGAATGATGAGAGACTTGGGTTATGTGTCTTATTATATACATATTAATATTATTATTTTATATATATATTTATTATGAATTTGTGAATGTGTATTAATCTATTATAAATGAGGGTTTTTCATTAGTTGTGCTATATTATGCATATGTGACATGTTATATATGTGTCCATCTGCGAGCACGAGCATATACATATGTATGTATATTTCTTATTGCTGTGTGTTATAATAATAATTTTTGTAATTTTTATCATTTGTGATTATTTATAGTGTATTATTATTTTATTTTATATTCTGCTTTTGTTTGTGATGTGGTTCTATTTATAGGAAATACAAATTCATTCATTCATGGGTTTCTATGCCCATGAATATATTACATTATGTGCAGCATTTGTTTTTATTATAGGATTGACACAGTTGTTTCCATTGGCTCATCACTAGGGTCTTGGCCTTTATGCATGGGCACTGATGATTGGCCTCTGGTTTCGCCGAGGTCACTCCCCTTTGTGTAGTTGAGCCTATAAATACCGAGCCCTCCACCATGTTGGTATTCCCTTTGAAAAAGTCACTGTCGTGACGAAACGCGTCAGGGCACGCTACCACGACACTACGTCATCACGCAGTGTGCGCTTTACGGCCGGAGAGCACATGGAGCTGATCTGAGGCTGAAAATTCCAAATCGCATTCAAGCAAAGAGACACTGTTTCCAATCGTCCAAAAACTGCTGGAGGTGAACAACGACTGATGTGTTCCAGGACGGTGTTGCCTTGCTGGTGGTGATTATATCACATACTGCCTTTTTATCTTGTACTTTTGTGCGTGTCCTAAATCCCCTTATCCTCTTTTTAATTGATTAAATGTACTGTTTTACACTATGGGACGTTATTCCTGCTGGAATTGGTTATTCCTTCTGAGAGCAGCCGTGGATCCCTGGTCATCATTTTGTTCTGTATTTGAACTTTTATTGGACTTACACTAAGGGTTGGACTTTCTTCAATTTTTTGTCTTTTTTTCTTTGTTTGTTATATATGTAATTTATATTATCGGCACGTTTTTTATTTATTTTTTATACACATTTTTTTCATATTTATAGTTTTTTAGATTGTTAATTCTATTATAATTTTTATTATTATTATACACAATATTTGTATTGTTTTAATCACCTTGTTTCACGAGTGGCGCTACTGAAATTTCTTTTTATATATATATATATGCACTCCCCTGAGGAAGATCCCCCTGTGGGATCAAAACGTTGGAGTTATGTGCTGTATTTAATACATTCATTTTCATTCACCTGAGTGCTGTCTCCTTTTTGCTGCTATGCGGTAATGTATACTTTTATAATTTATATGGGACATGCACGTATTCATTATTGAATTTTTATTGGAGTGCCAGTGATTCTTTATCATATATATGTGTATATATATATATATATATATATATATATATATATATATATATATATTTATATATATATATATATATATATACATGTAGAGGTATCAGTACCGTGTTAGCCGAGCTTCAATAATCAAAAAATAAATAGATGATACCGTTCTGTGGATAACGAAATGCTTTTATTTGTGCGAGCTTTCGAGATACACTGATCTCTTCTTCCGGCGATGTTACAATGAATGAAGCAAAAGGTATACTTAAAAACAGTGTCTCTTGGAATGTTATCTGTGCTGTTCCTTCCCCCGGTGTGGATGTGTTTTATGGCTAGAGGTGTCAAAAGGTTACTGAAAGCAAGTGAAGAAAGATGTGTATGTGTATCAGTGTGAATAAAAATGAATGGAGAGCCCACAGTATATACAGTGCTTTACACAAGGTGTGTGTGGAGTGGGAAACAGAGATCGAAATTTTATGAGTCATTACTGACACTAGTGAACTCTCGTCCCATGAGCGCTAAAGGCCATGTCTGTACATACTGTGCTATATGTATGCACACACAGCTGTCTCTCACACATACTAATACTCCTTGTTTTTCCATCCCTATACACCAATAGGGACCACTAAATATCCACACACACTTTTAGTTGTGCTACAAACTCTCACATTTCCACACCCACCCACACCATTTATATCCACTCCCACTCCACACACACCTTGTGTAAAGCACTGTATATACTGTGGGCTCTCCATTCATTTTTATTCACACTGATACACATACACACTCTTTCTTCACTTGCTTTCAGTAACCTTTTGACACCTCTAGCCATAAAACACATCCACACCGGGGGAAGGAGCAGCACAGATAACATTCCAAGAGACACTGTTTTTAAGTATACCTTTTGCTTCATTCATTGTAACATCGCCGGAAGAAGAGATCAGTGTATCTCGAAAGCTCGCACAAATAAAAGCATTTCGTTAGCCACAGAACGGTATCATCTATTTAGTTTTTGATTATATATATATATGTTTTAAACTAATGGCTGAAAAAATAACTAGGAAAATGCAAGATTTTAAAACATTGTGGGATGAGTGAGAAAACTTTGCTTTCATTATGTGTGCATGTTCAGTGTTCTGTTTCATCTAAAAAAAATCACAAGTCCCGATCTAAATCTAATCAGAATCTTATAGTAAGAAATTGAATTATATAATCAATATTATCAACATTAAGAATTTTGTAATATATTCTCCATCCTTCAGCGAAACACAATAAGTTAAATATAATTTCTCATCCGCCTTATTTTTTTTTATTTGCAGTAATAAGTATTCACAATTAATTGATCCACAATAAAACTCTACATCATTTTAACGATAAAATATTAAAATCAGCGATACTGTCATTCTTGGATGAAGTACATCACACAACGATGACCGAAGAAGAGGGCCTATTCAGAAAGCAATGATAAAATCAGTGCTTTTGTGTCCGACTATGGGGCCCATGAACTAAGCTCCGATAAGCCACTTATTGAGGCCATTTCGCCAAAAAGGCCTACTGCTATTCAGTAAGCCCCGATAAGTCACCGCTTAAAGCCCTTTTCGGTAATTTCCCCCCCCCCCAAAAAAAATCCCCAAACGAGCGGCGATAAGCCACTTTTTAGCAGGTTTTCAAACTAAGGCAATTCTAGTAGCCCCGATTAGCTTATCAAGGCTAATCGCAGCTCTTGAATAGAGATTTCCTCTCAAAATCCTACTGCCATGAAAAGTTGGCAGGAAGGTGGTGAGAAGCTTCCGAGAAGCGGCAAGTGGGTCTTAGAAAAAAAAATGCATTTTTCCTACTTAGAATTGATGCCGGGAATCTCTGGAGCTGATACTTATAGGGCCTGTGACATCACATTTTCAGGTTAGATGGTACAGCTCCAATCTGATTGGACACTGTATCATGTGCCTGTCTCTTAGGTTACATTAGTTCAAAAGGATGTGACATCAACCTTTAAAGTGACGTCACATCTTTTTGAACTAATGTAACCCATCCCATTGGCTCTAATACCATGTGATATAGCCATGTGGTTTTAAGGATGTGACGTACCTCCCTTGAAGATGATGTCATATTCTTAAAAAAAAAAAAAAAAAGAAGAGTGAGGCACATGATACAGCATCCAATCATATTGGAGCTGTACATCTGACCTGAAAATGTGACATAACAGGCCTTATTTAAGGCATGTACAGTTAGGTCCAGAAATAATTGGACACAGACACAATTTTCATAATTTTGGATCTGTACGCCACCACAATGGATTTGAAATGAAACAACCGAGATGCAATAGAAGTGCAGGCTTTCAGGTTTAATTCAAAGGGTTGAACAAAAATATTGTATGAAACGTTTAGGAATTGTAACCATTTTCATACACAGTCCCCTTATTTCAGGGGCTCAAATGTAATTGGACAAATTAACACAATCATAAATAAAATGTTCATTTTTAATACTTTGTCAAGAATCCTTTGCAGGCAATGACTGCTTGAAGTCTGGAACGCATGGACATCACCAAACGCTGGGTTTTCTCCTTTGTGATGCTTTGCCAGGCTTTTACTGCAGCTATCTTCAGTTGTTGTTTGTTCGTGGGTCTTTCTACCTTAAGTTTTGTCTTCAGCAAGTGAAATGCATGCTCGATCGGGTTGAGATCAGGTGATTGACTTGGCCATTGCAGAATATTCCACTTCTTTTCCTTAAAAAACTCCTGGGTTATTTTCGCAGTATGTTTTGGGTCATTGTCCATCTGTAAAGTGAAGCGCCATCCAATCAACTTCACTGAATTTGGCTGAATCTGAGCATGCAATATCCCTATACACTTCAGAATTCATCCGGCTGCTTCTGTCTTCTGTCACATCATCAATAAACACTAGTGACCCAGTGCCATTGTAAGCCATGCATGCCCATGCCATCACACTGCCTCCATCATGTTTTACAGATGATGTGGTATGCTTTGGATCATGAGCCGTTCCAAGCCTTCTACATACTTTTTTCTTCCCATCATTCTGGTACAGGTTGATCTTAGTTTCATCTGTCAAAAGAATGCTGGCCTGGCTTTTTTAAATATTGTTAGGCAAAGTCTAATCTTGCCTTTCTATTCTTTAGGCTTATGAATGGTTTTCACATGGTGGTGAACCCTCTGTATTTGCTCTCGTGAAGTTTTCTTTTTATGGTAGACTTGGATAATGATATGCCTACCTCCTGGAGAGTGTTCTTCACTTGGCTGGATGTTGTGAAGGGGTTTTTCTTTTCCATGGAAAGGATCCTACGATCATCCACCACTGTTGTCTTCCGTGGATGTCCAGGCCTTTTTGTGTTGCATACTGTAGCTCACCAGTGCGTTCTTTTATTCTCAGAATGTACCAAATTGTTGACTTGGCCACTCCCAATGTTCCTGCTATCTCTCTGATGGATTTTCTTTTTATTGGCAGCCTAAGGATGCCCTGTTTCACTTGCATTGAGAGCTCCTTTGACCGCATGTTGTGGGTTCACAGCAACAGCTTCCAAATGCAAATGCCATACCTGGAATCAACTCCAGACCTTTTACCTGCTTAATTGATGATGAAATAACGAAGGAATAGCCCACACCTGTCCATGAAACAGCTTTTGAGTCAATTGTCCAATTACTTTTGGTCCCTTGAAAAAGAGGGGGCTACATATTAAAGAGATGTAATTCCTAAACCTTCCTCTAATTTGGATGTGAATACCCTCAAATTAAAGCTGATAGACTGCACTTTAAGCCCATATTCATTATTTAACTGTAACTTGAATTTATTTTGGTACACAGCCGAAATAACAAAACTTGTATCAGTGTCCAATTATTTCCGGACCTAACTGTATGTCCCATTTAACAGGAAGAAGACGGAGAGAACATTGTGTTCTGGATTTACCATTGGATTATTGATTGACAGATGCAGATAGAAGATTTAAGAAAAGAAAGAAATAATGACAGATGAAGAAAGAAGACGATGATAGTAGATAAAAGAAAGAAGAATTTTGTTACCTGTTCCGGATCTTCAAGGTTCAAGCATCCTTATACACCAGGATTCGGAGGATCAACGCTTCTAAAGGTAAGAAAAGTATTGAATGTATGTAATTTAATTTTTACAGTTTTTTTGATTGTATTGTTTTATTTTTATGTTTTTTATTGCCCATTGACTGATAATATATTTATCCGTGCCCCTTTTGGGTACAGATAAATACAGTGATAGCCAATGAATTTTTTGGCTAATGCTTTTTTTCTATTGACTATTATTTTTTCTATTTCTGTTTACTGTTTGGATTAAATTGTTTAGAATTTGGATGGCTTGTATTTAGTACATTTTAGGATTGGTTAGAGTTTTTAATTATTTATTTTGTTGGCTACTGGTTTTAATTGATGTGCTATTTAATTGATAATAGTATAATAGTATTTTTTCCCATTACTGTATGGGGGGGGGTGGGTCTTTATAGCAATTATTTTTTCGGCACAGGATTTGTACCACAGGCCAGCAGGGACCACTGGAAACCAGCGGGGACCACGTGAGGACCCCCAGGCCCCTGTGGGGTCCCCAGACAACTGCAGGAACAATCGAGGACCCCCAGACACCACCGAGCAACCCCGAACACCTGTGGGCCCCTCGGACACCCACAGGGACTACCAGAGGACCCACAGACAGCCATGGGGCCCCCAGACACCCACGGGGACCACCCGGAGACCCCACCGGCCTCTTGTATTAATGCTGTGCAGAAAAAAAATGCATTTATGCATGTCTCCATCTCTTTTGTGCCAGCCTTTATCTGGTGAAAATAAATGGTGAGCTTTTAAAGTATGATAAAGTTATCACTGCTTTGTGAATAGCAGTTACTGACAAAAAAAATGGCAGATTTGTAATTTTTTGGCTTATTGTACGACTTTTTTTTCACTTACTTTTTATGGGTAATAAAAAGCCATTATAGCGCGATACTGCACTCTTATCACTGCCTTGTGAATAGCCGAGAAGGCAGTATCACACTATAAGGGCATGTATTGCACTTAAAAACACTTGTCACTTCTTTGTGAATAGGCCCCAGACTCTCTAAGGTATTCGGTAAGGAACGATCACAAGTCAACATTCTGTGGGAAATGTAGCACGTTTCTACTGTATGTATATTGCTGACCTTTTACTAGGTATACTGAAAAAACAGGATAGATCCTATTAGAGAGTCTCAATCATTGTGAGGTTTAACAGCTCATCAGGAACAGTCTCTGAGTTTATGTGTTATTAGTGTAAAGTTCTGGAGATTTCTTGCAAGTATTACATAATCCCGTTAGCTGGAGGCCAGAATTGATGATTTGACAGGAAATGCAGGTTGACCATGTTAAACCTTGCATGTGGTCTTCAAATACTTAAATGTGATTTTCTGATCGTCGATACAAAGAACATGTTCAATGCCTCCCTGCAGTGTTCTGCACTGTGTAGTTTGTCTTGGGTGGACTCACTGTGTAGTGTCCAAGTGTCATGCGCTGAGCATTGTCAGCCTTTTGAGAGGCATTTCATTGTTAGAGGCATCAAAATCCTCTCCAAGCTACTGTAAGTTGTTTCCATGCGATTGTTTCTTTGGGCAAATCATTTCTGTGGGCAATGCAAACTCTCTCTAAGCAAAGTTGTCTTTTAGTGATTTCTCCAGCAACACATTGCTACGAGCAGTTCAAGCTCTATCTCAGTCGACTTGTCTCTTGGTGATACTGTAGTTTTTTTGCGCAACTCATTGCTATCGCAGTTTGCACTATCTCTTGACTCAAGATACATCTTACCAAAGTCTGTGAGGGTATGCGTATGCTGAGAGCTACAGTGGCCATTTCTAAACTTGAATTTGTTCTGGAGTTTCATTTTGACTAACAGTTTTCATTCTTTTCCTTGCTTCTTCTCGAGTACAAAACAGCTCAACCTCATCTTTGAGGTTTCTCTTGTTTAGCATTCCTTGAGAATTAATTTGTCATCTTAAATCAGCTTCTTCTGTACTCTTTAACGCAATTCAAACACTTTCTTAGTGAATTAGCGCATTTGTTTTTTGGAATGTTTCCCCATATAATTCCCTATAGAAAAATGTATTCACAAGTTAAAAATCCATATAGGAAAAATATTCATAACACAGAATGAAACACAGGGAATACTAGATTTGACACCCCATACATTTCTGGATTTTCTATGTATATTTTTATATATATAGCACCTGTGGCAGGACGGCCTCACGGCAGGGTCAGTAAGATGCTAGACACGATATGAAACTTTAAACTCTAGTGGTTTATTAACCACAACCAACTAAAGTCCGGGTGCACTATCCCTTTAAGAAAACACAATCATAGAAAATAAATTCCTATTTCTGTTAGGGAAACTAACTCAACTTCTTGAGCCCTTTCTTACAGGGAAGCCAGCTAACCTTGTTATGCCCAAAACATGTGCTGCACATACAAAGTATAATAAGAAAGACTTATCTGTATTGCAGCTCCAACAGCAATCAGGAACACCGGTTCCGGGGAGCAGGCTGTGTCCAGCTCATAACAGTCTTTTATCCTGGGTTGGGGTCCCAGCTGGTCCCAGCAGCAGGGCTGGGGGACCAGAGCAACAGCCAGGGTTCTCCTAGCCGGGAGTAGTCTCTCTTCCCTCCTGGGGAAAAACTAGCTCAGTTGGTGCAGGTTACTTCCTGCCTTTTAAACCCTCAGTCTTTCAAGAGTCCTTTCTGCTACAGTAATAGGCTGCAGGTGCATGTCTCTCCAGGAGTAGTTTAATAGTTCGTATGCTGTATTAATATTAATATATAAGGTTTGAGAGTAGAGATGTAAGGGGGTGTTCGGTAGTATGGAAATTAGTTCATAGTTATACCTATTCATTGATTAGAAACAAGCGGGAGCAATATAAAATTCAGAATAAAAATGATTAGTATACAGTATATCATACATTATTAAACATAAGCAGGGTATACTCCAATTTTAATGACATTTAGATCTTTCAAATTGATTGTCCTTATTTTGGCGACTATATCATCACAGCATATTTGATACCTTACTTAAACTTTAAATGTACCTGTTTTTCAACTAATCATTTTCTTGTTGCAGTAAACTATAACTTTAAGATCCTTGTAAGTGTTTGAATACATGGACATTTATTGGTTGTGCCGTCTCTCAGATGTTTAGCAAATTTGCTAAATGATTTCCCTACCTTGCAGAAAGGTTGCAATTCCATTGAGCCGCATCACTGACATATTGAATAATAAATCATGGGTTATATAATTGGTTGACATACTGTTTCAAATAGGGACAAGCCAAAGTCAGAACACTCCAACATTTGAGCCATTACTTGGCTAAAATCATGTGTCTTTCTATTTCCAGGATGCTTTATTTGACCTTTGGACTTTCAGGCACAACAGAGGTGTTCTCTGCTTCAACCGAGGCATGAAATTATGAGAGAATGGGCCCGAACTTGTTCCAGTTATGGTACAGCCTCGGATGTGAAAATTGCCACTATATTTTTTTTTTTTATCAGGCTGGTCCGTCGCATGCAGGGCGGAAAGGATTCTATTTATCACCTGTCAGGGTTTGGCAGAACTGAGTTACGTGAAGCAGGACAGCATAAAATTATCATACACAAGCATGAAATTACAAAATCGTTCGGAACTGAACAACAAAATTATTTCATTTCAGAGAGAGGCTATTCTATTTTTTAGCCTTGACATCTACACTGCCAAACTTTGATTTGAAATGGAGTGTGATGTGCATGGAATATAAACAGCATTACCAAGGGAAGGTATGTTATCTATCCATGCAAATACAAAACATTAATACTCCTGGAAGCCTCCCAATGGAGGTCTGTTAACTAAGTAAATGTTACGTATAGCACCAATAACTCAGCTTCTGGTTCATTTTTGAGTTAGGTGGTATTATTGCATGTGGGTTGCAGTAAAATAAAAAAAAAATCTGCCATAGTTTGATTATGTTATTTTTTAAGATTTTAAATGCTACAATGTATATGGAAAAAAAATATAATAGCTCCTGTAATGTAATCTGACAAAGATATTGGGTTTTATATATACTAGTTGCAGAGAGTACTTTCTATAGTGTAGTGGTGTTTTATGGTGTGTAATGCTAGTCCTATCAGCACTCCAGCTAAAATACCTATTTCTGATAGTACATGAAAAATAAGCTTTAAGCTCAAATAGTCAAATATTCAGAATTTCACTTGAAGATATCACAGTAGACCAGGACAATTTACATGGGGTCACAAACGCTAAACAGAACGAAGGAGTTAAATAACACAAGTTTATTTCAACCGTAGTCAACAAGAACAACACAATACAAGGGTAAAGGCAGAAATGCACAAACACAGGGGTTACGGGGGGGGGGGCGGGGATCCTAGCTCTCGAGGTGCTGGGCACCACTTCAGTGGGCTTACCAGGATGTTTTCCACATGCCGAGAGTCTCTGGGTACCACAGTGTTACTTCCTAGCAAGTCCTGCTTGTCTCAGCAACCAAGCCTTATTCTTGATCTGTGTGTCTCCAGTAAAAACCTCAAAGTAACATTCAACTGTGAGTCAGGATCAAATCCAACTAACTGATATCGGCAGGGGATTACATCGTTTTCTGGTCTTCATCTAAAACCATGGCGGACCGGGTGCTGACCAATCAGAGGACGGATGCTACGTGCTGGCCAATCAGAGCACAGGTGCAACCACAGACAATCAAAGAGAAAGGGCTTGCCTGTCGAGGGCCAAACAGAGACATTGGAGATGAAAATGCTTTAGGAAATCCCACAGAGGTGGGCTTAAGGAGAGGGAGCAATTCAAACTGACCACTGGGAACGGAGTCTGAGACCCAGGCCTCAGTTTCCAGTTTCAGCCTGTTACCCCCTGCAGAGATAGAGCCTCAGAGTCTGGGATGAACACTGGCTCTGCTATTAGGGGCCTATTCTATAGACTTCGATAACTAAGTAATTGAGCTTTTTGAGCACTTCTTGAATGATTTGACAAAGGTAGCTATTCAGAAAGCTTTGATATCATGACAAAATCATTCGGGTAAGTGTTCCATCCCAAGCGGTAGCGCTCCGGCTCAGACACACCGAGCGGGAGTGCAAAAGAGCTCAAGCACACATTTTCTGTTGAATTGCCCTATTCTAGTAGCTCCGACAATCACAGCTGGCTGCAACTCACAAGAAACTTGCAGATCTCATCTCGCCACCTCAAGGGTGACGGGATGGGATTTGCGGTAGGACTTAGAAGAAAAAATGTAATTTTATTGCAACAGATTGAAGCCGGGAGTCTCCAGAGCTATTAATACCAGCTCCAGAGACCCCCAGCTTCAATCCTATGTAATAAAAATATATTTACACACAGCTTCATTACCTTAGCGGCTAACCGCTAAGGTAATGAAGGGTTTAAATATCAGTGTACAGTTTTTTGGAGGTAGAGGGTGTGGGTGAAGGTGGTATTTGGCCCATGGTGGGTGTTTAGGCCTACCGGGAGGGTTGCGGGAGGAGTTAACCCCTTAATTACCTTATCGGTTACTACCACTCAGGTAATGATGGGGTTATCCCCTCCTGCTACCCACCCGGTAGGCACAAACACCCACCACAGACCAAATACCACCTTCACCCACACCCTCTAGCCCCAATAAACATTTAAACACAATACTAGCAAATACACCAATTGATTGGCAGTGTGGCTACCTATGTGAGCAAAGATAACCCCAATGGCAATGAATGGGAACCCTACTACCTACCCCTCCACCCCCAACAACCCAGCCCCCCCTCCCAACACATATAGTACAGTAATGGGCAAAATCCCAAATATCCAGATCTGGATTAAGGCTCATTTGCACATAGAAAATAGAACATTCATCCCGGAGTGAAGCCCACCCATGGGCGAAACGCGTAGAGTGTTTTTCTTTTGGCAGCTCTACATTATTATTTCCTGGCATGACTCTTTATGCATGATGCCTTTTCTATGGACTTTTATTTCTCTCATTACAAGCACGCATTGGAGCCCTAACCACCAGGAACTGACCCCCTCTGCTACGACATGACAGCTGAGTATCTTTCTCTCTCCTGTTTGGAGTCAGGGTTCCTCGTGGGATCTATGCTCATGTGTGTTTGATTTATTTAAGCACACTGGCACTTTGCATTTTTTCATACTGCTGCACTTTGTTTGCCATTGTGCTAAGACCATAGACACTATATGCATTCATGCTGTTCATTTTTTCATTATTTTTCATATTTGCTGATCAGGGTATGAGTTTTGTTAATTCCTTTTTTTCTCCCCTGTGTTTTTTCCTTGGTAAAAGTTATATTTTTGTCTTATATACATTTTTATGTATATAGGTTTATTAAATGTCATATTTTTCTTTATGCCTGTAGTTGCAGTCCATATTTTGTAGCAAGGTCTTTTACTACAAGGGTTTTTCTTTGTATCTATTGCTTCTTTATGTATATTTATTGTTTAGACACATCTTAGTTTTTGGATTATCAGTTAACATTTATTTCTATTTTTAGTGAGTCATAGCCTGTATATTTTGAGCTGCCATTAGTGTGTTTATGTTTTTAAATTAGAGTTCATTGCTGTTCAAGTAATAAAATCTTTTTCATTTTCTACTCTCACAGAGCATCCGGTTCTTTTTGCAAAAGTTTAACTTGATTATTTTTGTGGTATATTTAGAGTGCTATATTAGGGGATTGTCTTAGTCTTTTCTTGTGTATTTTATATTATTCTTTATCCCCCAGCACCAACAGTTTACCTATATTATTACTTTTCTTTTGGGTTAATTTTTAATACCCAATAAATCAGTGATATTTAGGTTCTGGTTTAGCCACTTATATTTGTGTGAGCAACATCCCCTTTTTTGTGTGTTTGATATATATATATATATATATGTAGCATTGGTGCCCCTAGACCACCAGAGACCCCCCCTCCTTTGTGTCAGCGCGGTCGCGGGTGCCGTCGGAGGCAGCGACGGACCCACAGGCTGTTCACAAAGGTGGGGGCCAGTGCAGGGAGCGCTCGGCATCCCTGGAGCTCCGGCGGCACAACACGAGGGTGGGGGCCAGTGCAGGGAGCACTGAGAGTCCCGGCGGTGCACTCGGTTAGCGGGGGCCGCCATTGCCGCTACTCGCACATGCGCGGTGATCGCGCATGCGCAGAAAGTACCGAAGAGCCTTTAGAGAGTCGCACGAGTGTAGGGAAAGTGCAGGAGAGGTTGCGGCGGCCAATAGGGGTTCGCGCAGGCGCAGGGAAGGCGCGCACGCGGCCCCAATGTATTTGCAGCCTCCACGGGACTACAAATCCCATGAGGCTTAGGGGCAAGCACACCAGGTGCCTCAGTGTGGCCAATGAGGGCCAAGGATCTCCAGAGGGAGAAAGTGGATACATTGTTTGGGCTGCAGCACGATTGTCAGTTGGAGCTGGGGAGCTGTGAGGGAAGGAAGGGTGCAGAGAGCATGTGCAGCTCCTGCATCGAGTAAGGTCCCCCACATCCCAAGTAAGGCCTCAACTCCCCACTAGGTTAGTGGGTAAGTGCTGAGGGACGGCCCAAGACAGGGACGCTGCCCTTAGTGCGTGTGTGTGTGCTGTCTTGTTAGGGTCACGGCTGGCAGGGCTGTGAGGCCTGACAAGAAGGCATAGTGCTAGTGTGCAGCAAGTTGCTGTACGCGTTACGAAGTTTGCAGTGCGTAGTGTAGTGTTAGTGTTAGGGTTCAGTGAGTGTCAGGACTGGGATGAGTTAGGGGAGTGGGGCAGGTTATTACCCCGCAGGCCCTAGGAGTTTTCCCCAAGCCACCCCAGGTTGCGGTACATCAGGGACAGGCCCTAGGTTAGTGTTCCTGTCACTTTAGGGTTAGTTAGGGATAGACAGAGATAGCGGCGGTTGCTGTTCCCGTGATGCGGTTGGTGTTGCCGTGATTCGGTTGTGTTCCCGTGAAGCGGTGGGACCCTCGTTGGGGTTCCTGGAGAAGTACCTGGATAGGATCAGATGGATGCATCGCACGTCTGACCCTTTGAGAAGAGTGTTACAGGCCCGAGTATCGGAGTGCTCGGAAGGTACCTCTGTATTATATGTGCACCAACAGGCCTAACACATTCATTAGTGACTGCGCAGTCACCCACGTTCTCTACTAGAGTGCGGGACATTGGGTGGGGATTCTCGGGACACTGGGTGGGATCACCTAGTGTCGGGGAAGCTTCCTGCGCGACGCAGTAAGTGTCTCCTCTAGAGAGGGACACAGGTTATGATGTTATGATATGTTTTCTTGCATGTTCAGTAAAGTCCCTAGTTAATATATATATCTGTGTGAGTATCGATTATTGTGATTGTCCTGCGAGGAACCACTCCCCCTCTGGTGGGAGCCATCGCAGGTGGAGGCGCTGCATCGTTGGAAGTAAGTACCCCTAGTATATTATGCCCCAGGTTCCCCATGGCGGAAGCTCAGCCCTCCTGTGAACCAACAGGTATAGCACCACACTGAGATGTAGTCAGATACACCTACTGTACACACCCCAATCTCACTTAGGGGGGGGGGGGGGAAAGAGGGCTACATATATATATATATATATATATATATATATATATATATATATATATACATATATATATATATATATATATATATATATATATATATATATATATATATATATATATATATATATATATTTACACAATATGTACAGTACAGTAAATAAAATAACAAGCAGTACAGATTGCTGCTTTGAAGATACAAATAGTACAGTACCAATAGCATGTTCTAAATAATTAGCATTTTATTTTTTAGAATATGGAAACAGTGTCCCCAAACAGCAGTTTTCATTTCTCTTCCTGTAATGAGCCATACTATATAGAAATTGGAAAGAAGTTAGCAGTCTAATGCTTCTTTAAAATGTCAGGAGAGGAGACAAAATGTCTTTGTTGTAGGTAATTGTAGAAATATTTATGATGTTTTCCCCTGTACTGTAAATCACTAAAAACTTGATATTAGAGCAGGGGTGGGCAACTCCAAGCCTCAAGGGCTACAAACAGGTCAGGTTTTAAGGATATCCCTGCTTCAGCACAGGTGACTCAATTGAAATGACTGAGACACTGATTGAGCCACCTGTGCTGAAGTAGGGATATCCTTAAAATCTAACCTGTTGGTCAACTGGAGGACTGGAGTTTTGCACCCCTGTATAGAACCTTCATAAACAGTACGGCTTTCATTTTTAGTATTCCAACTTTATGCCAAGAGGGAAAAGATGATATGTCTCTGCCTGGTATAAAACCAGTATTATAATAAAGAGTTGTAATGGGGGAAAGTGGAAAAGAAAAGGACATTTAAAGCAGTAAGCACTTTTAGGGAGCGTACATATAGTGTATTCAATTGGGTTGTGTGTATATGAAGAAGGTCTTAAACTTTTAGAGAGATGTATGAGGATTTCAAATATTTTAAGAATGAGATTTTTGGATTACAGGTTAAGGAAGCAGAGCCAATGTCAGATTTGATCTAGTGGGTATTAAATCTGTCTTGCTTGTTTTATAATTTAGTAGCTAATAATCTATTGGCCTTGTTCCCTTTCTCCCTTAAAATTAATCTAAAAAAGTATGACACTCCTATGTTAAGTACACTATAAGGTAGTGTTATACTGTATTTGTGGGGGTTTTGTTGACTTGTGTGACTACAGTAACTTCTGAGTATACAGTGACTTTGGAGAAGTTTGCAAAGGTTGGTGGCTTTTCCTAAATTAATCAGCACTGCCATTTTCCATGAAGTTTTACGCCAAAAAAAAATAAAAAATTACTTTTGAAAATAAAATTTGTGAAACCACTGGGAAAATAAACCAGGACATCTTTCAAATCTTTAATTACGAGGAATCGTGTACGTTTCTACCAGAGTTAAACATGTGATGCAGTTAGGTGTTTGTGAAATGACTGAAGATTCCGACATCATTCTAAATTACCTGTTGTAACCCTTGGGGTGCTCTTATGATCATTACTGAACCTCACAAGAGCCAGCACCCTAGCTGCTGAGTCAAACTTGAATTATGGTGTCATAGCAGTACCACAACTGTAAAAGACAGGGCTTTACTCTAAACTATATGGTGTGTTACACAGTATATAATACTGACAGCAGTGTTAGAATGTTAAGGGCAGAGCATGATGAGAGCAGAATAGAATTGATAAGGTCACAATGTGTGCCAGAAGGTGAGAAAGGGTAAGTGAATAGGAGACTGATATTTCCTATGATAAGAGTGGGGAAAATAGATGTTGACAACTTGACATAGAACCCGCAGGATGGGACTACAACAAGAGGAAAAGGTTTTAATACAGTATCAGGACCAAGATATTTGAAAGAAACACAAAAGTGCTATGTACAGTACAGATGCAGCGGACGTTATTTTAACATATCACAGAGCAATTTTCGTGTGCGCTGCTGTACTCCACGCGACCAATCAAGCAGTTGCTTTGTTTGAATTTCATGGATCCCGAATTCTTCGGGTGCAATTCTTCGCGTTTCCGTGGCAGAAATGAATGGATTGTAATGTGTACAGTACAGTACTGTGTCAATTTGCAGGTGTTTAAAAACCAGAATACTAAAATGCAATTTTCTGCACTCGATAAAAATGAGTCAACACGCGGTCATGACTCGCCATGACATGGGTATTAGAGGTGTTACAACGTGTGATATGTTCGAATAACGGCCGCTTCATCTGTATTTGTTGCAAGGGATTTCGTGTTGCAAGTGAATCTCAGAACAAAAAGTTTCCTAAGTCTCGTGCATTGGCTCTATCTTCCAAAAGACATTTATATTTGTCTTCAACATTAAAGTACTTACCTTTTTGAATCCTAAGTATGTGTATGTCGTCTTACACTATCCTAAATATATTGACATATTTTCAATTATAAGCTCCTTAAAGAGGAGACCTTGTGAAATGAGGTCAAACTTTGAGGTCCCATGCACATGCTCTCACAGGTGTGAGGTAGGTACAAGACAATGGAACCTATTCAGGTAGCTCCGATAAGCTCGCTGCCATATCGATTGGGTGGGTATGTTCCTATCTCACGTATGATGGCATTTGTGTTATCACAGTATTCGGAAAATGTTATCGCGTCAGACACCGTTCTGTAGGAAAATACTATACTGATCGAGTTAGCAGTTGCTTTTTCAGAGTTCTGCCCTAACAATCTGCCTGCAGCAGTCTGTAAGAGCGGCTCAGAGAGAGTTGCATCTCCCTGCACAGTTCTTACAGGTGACTGCACTGTTTTTATTTTAATTTAATTAACATCGTACTAAAGCAGAGGGTGTCTGGAACTGACCGATTAATCTCAGGTCCAGCGACCCCCTGCTTCTATAGGGAGTGCTGGTATCTCCTGCAAGTTTAATTCTCCTACATCCTGTGACCCAGAGTGGGTGTTTAGGCCTTGCTGGAGAAGTTAACCCCATCATTACCTTAGCAATTGTAACCGTAATTGTAAGGAAGGTGTTAAACCCTCCCGGGATGCCTAAACACCCCCAGTGGGTGACTATTAAAGTGGTATTTGGCCTGTATTGGGTGTTTAGGCCTCCCGGGTGACTAGCCGGAAGTTTTAACCCCTTCATTACCTTAGGGGTAGTAACTGCTAAGGTAATGAAGGGATTAACTCTTCCCGCAACCCTCCAGGTCGGCTTTACCACCAACCCTGTGGCAAGTACAAGCTTCACCCATCCCCTCTACTGCTAACAAACTGGGCATTGATATTTAACCCCTTCACTACCATAGCGGTTATCCACTAATGTAATGAAGCTGGCTGTAATTTTTTTTTTTTATTACATAGGGGTCCCCGGAGCTGGTATTAATGTAGATAAGCTCCGGAGACTCAATCCGATGTAGTAAGAATAAAATTTTCTCCATAAGATGCACATCACGGATTCCATCTCACCACTCTTCAGGTGGCGAGATTAGAATCTGCAAGTTACTGCCATGATGTGCATCTCAGAGCTACCTGAATAGCTCGATTTCTCAAAGTTTCTCGAGTTTGAGCATTTTTGGAGCCACCGCTCGGTTTCTCTGAGCGGGAGTGCTATCGATCTGGAAAAAGCAGTTTTCAAGCAAGTTTGACATGTTAACACAATGAATATCTGGTCTGACATTCTCTAGGAATTATTCATTATACTGCCGATCTGGGCACTGTAGTATGGCAACTCTCATGGAAGTCAATGGTATGTGCGGAAGTGCCCTAATCAGCGCTATCGCATTGCAATTAATAACTTCCTATATATTAACCTTTACAGTGCCCTTATGATGTACCTGGTATGTCATAGATCTTGGCACACCAGAGGCCATTAGGAGGTACCAGGTGAAATGCTAGTTTTCGTATGATTGCTGCTGATGCAATCACATAACCAGACATGCTGGAGGTCCAGTGTCACTCTGGTACTGCCAGAACACTGACAATATAAAGAATACTTGCATGCAACTGCCTTCCATATTTGGGATGCATACACATCCTGACCTAGACTCATAGCCACACCTAAACCCTGGTCTGAAATCTTCCTCAGTCCAACTGAAATGTGTGTGGAGTGTCCTACCTAACCACATCCCTTTTATCTATTGAATTAGTAGTAGATAATATTTTGCATGCTATCTTATTTTTGTATCTTTTCATGTATTATACTAAACTTCAGAATATATTAGCATCTTCTAAATATGTGACAACAATAATAACAATATTGTTTGCTAATCTAATTACATACTCAAGCAAAATTTTAATACACTTTTTAATTTGGCCCAATTAAACATTACATTAAAATGACTACAATGATGTTGCAGCATGGCAAGGCATCCCTATCCCTACATCTACAAATTCACAAGGGAGGGTATGGGTTAAAATCTATGAAAACAGTGTTCTCAGGCAATGGGGTAGTCACATGGTGACCTCTTACCTGGTGGCCTTCCAGATATATATGCGCATATATACACACACAAACAAAAAGAGGCATTTTAATTAGAAAATAATCCTTTCTGTAATTTTATTTATGTTATTTGTCACAGCTTGGTGAAGTAGGCTTGCCAGGCTGGGGCCCAATTATTTAGAAAGTTAAATTGTAACGGTTGATATACCATGTGTACAGCCGCTTCGAGCTGATCAGTGTGATATGTCCACCATTATCAATAAACCATCTGCTGGCCACAAACTGCAGTGATTAAGAACACAGATGGACAACCTGGAAAGTCTGGTTGGTGATAGGGCTAAGAGTGTCAGTGAGTAAATGCCCTGACTTTGAAGCAGGAGAGCTTGGTTCAAATCCTGGTGTCAGCTACTTATGATCTTGAGAAAGTCATTTTATCTCTCTGCCTCAGGCACCAAAACATGGATTGTAAGCTTGTCAGGGCAGGAACTGTCTGTAAAAGTATATGTATAGAACTGCTGGCCATGGATTAATTGTGAAGCACGTCGAGTTCCATTGGGAGTAAAGCTCTATACGAAATAAGGTTACTATTAATAATATAATTTTGTAAAGCTACAGTGTGGCCGTTTCACCAAGGACGCATTGTGTGTTTAATTCATGAAAAAGGAGGGGAGTGGGGCTCCTGGGCCAGCACAGGTCATACATAATTATTATGTGCAGTTCATTAATTGTGCACATTTCAGCATTGCTTGTTAATTCTATTTTTGGAACACATTAGACCAATGTATAAAGTATGTTGGTAGTTAGATACAAAAAAATATATCCTGCAAAAGTGTTATTGCAGAATAGCAAAACAAAGTATAAGTAAAAGAATATTAGGACAGCAGAGAAATCAATGGTCCAAACTCATCTTTCTGTTCTTCAAGACTTTGATTCTAAATTCTTTAATCCCCAAACACCTGGTCCTAATTATAATTTAGATATACAATCGTTATGTCTAATTAAACCAGTTAAATGCTTTCTATAAAATGAGGAGCCCGAGGCAAAGTTCATTCTCCCTTAACCATGTAACATACTGTAATACTCCCCATTTAGTTTCAAAATTGAATTTTAACAATGGTTTCTACCATGCTTTCTAATTCAATTTGCATGCAGAATTACACACTTTCTACTTAAAATACATAAACGTTAGGTAAAACACATTGTATATGTCATGCAATAAAAATTGTTAGTCTAGGTTTATGAGGTGTTTGCTGGCATTGCATTGTCAAGTTGGTTGGGGTTATTTACAGGGTCCACACACAAGTTAAGGTACAGTGACAAAAACACTCCACCGTACAGAGTACAGTAATGAGACAGAACACTTATAATCACATTCATGTCTTAAACAGACACAACAAACCTACCTTAAACTATAATCACGCAGCATACACGGATTCCACTGCAGCCAGACACTCTGGGTAATGACATGCAAATGAGCACTGAGTGATCATTTGAATATCATTACCAAGAATCCCTTGCATCAGTGGAAGCACTGTAGGCAGTGTTTATGGGTGTTTATAGGTGTTTATAGGTGATTATGGGGTACTTGCCTGAGATGTGAATGGGCACATCTGTATCTGGATGATTTAAAAAAAAAATTCCCTGAAGTAGATTTAAACTTGGTAATTATCTCAGGAACCATGGGGGTCCACAGAGCTGAAAATATTGGTGTTTGGCACTGGAAGACCCCAGCGTGTACACTGAAAAAAAATGGGACAAAGAAAAAATGGAGTAGGAGGAACTGCTCCTTTAAGAGGGTAGTTCTTTATAATTTAAAGTGGTTGCTCAGGCTGTTTCCTTAGTACTGGTATATGGAATTAGCCTCTTCGTACAGAGGTAACCGAAAACAAATATTCATTTTAAGCTGCGTTTTGGAGCTCAGTATAAGTAATCTTCAACACAGAGTTAACAAGGTTAATAAATATCACATTTTCATGATTCCTGGCAACAAAGCTGGACAATTCAAGTGAAAATAAACTGATTTAACCAAGAAAACAATATATTCTATTACGCTCCTTAGATTTTTAATTAAAAAAATCTGGTGCTGTTAATTGCAGAAGTTTTGCAGCCGAGGAACTTTGCTCTAATGCCTTCTCATTGAAGGGGTATAGTAAAAGCACATGAAATATATATATATTTATTTTTTAAGTATCCTCATTTTTTTAAAAAGATTATTAAGTTCAAGCCACATAATGTGGCTAAAGTTTGTACTTTTGTGTGTGTTACGATTAGAAGACTATACCGTGCAATCTCTTATCACAGGACGTTTAATCGCAATGTGGTGCCGGGAATATTAATGAAGAACTATATGCCTGAGTTACTCTGTAGCATTCAGTGCTGGTAATAAAAGCAGATGTAAACTGCCTTCATTTCCTCTTAAATGTCATAACAATGCTTATCAGCATTAGCCATTATGGTGTCCTTAATCTTCATTAGAGTTGATCTGGTGCATTTTATATACAGCTCTTTATTGTGAATTGAAGCAAACCATGAAGAATGAGTATCACTTCATTGGGTTTTTGCCACAGGATGTTGGAGTGACAATAAAGTGAAGGCACTCTATCATAAAACACCTTCTGCACGATAGCAACAAAAACGTGACATTCCAAGCTTTCAGTAGTTGGTGCTGACTAAGCAACAAAGTAATTCTTGGAAAAATCCCAATGGTGGCCAATTCTAAGGTGTCTATGTACTAAGATCGTATTAGAATAGTTTTTGTGCATCAAAATGTTAGTTATAAAAGGTAGTGCTAACCTTCATAGACACTGCATCGTATATGTGAAGGTCGTTAAGTGACTTTATACATACAGTATAGAAGTTTGTTTTGACACATTGCTCCTTTTTTTGCTTATATTTATGTCAAATGCAAGAAAGTATTTTGTACAATGGACTCAAACTGTTATCCAAAAAAATGTACACCACCTCAGACCTGGTCAATATTTTTGGGGGCTCCAATAAAAGATAAAACCATGATGCACGGGGACAGTTTGATATATCTCATTATCCATGCGCTGTGTAACTAGTCCCCAACTCCTCCTGTTGACACTCCCCAAAATCGCAAGCTGACGCAACCGGTGAAAAACAGAGCAAAGATCTGGATACATTGCCCCGGAGTCATCAAAGTGCAATCTGCTTTGTCGCAACCAAATCAAAGATATCAGCCATTCAAGTCAAGGGCCGATATGACTGGTTCGAGTTTGATAAAGTGGATCCCACTTTAACGACTCCTGGTCATTGATTCAAAGAGACACACGATGAAAACGACGCAATTTGCATTCATTTAGCTCCAAATTTAATTCTCCTTCATTTGTTGTTTGAAATTGAGTTTGATACGTTGTGTGATGTTGACTAGCTGATTGGTACAATTTATGTTGAAACATAATTATATGTGTATTTTTTCATTTATAACTAGGATCCGCAAATATAAATTATAAGTGTAATATAATTTATAATATCCATACTATGAAAATAATACATCTTGTTAACCTACATAATGAAACATCTGTGCTACATCAAATACACTTTTGGCTGATACATCGCAACAAAATTTAAAGCTAATAATATAAACAGATTTAGGATTTACGCCAGATTCAACTTGACGGATGATTTTGGATGTTAAACAAGTTTTTTGAGCACAGATACATTATTTTAATATTGCACATACCATCTACATCTGAAAGTCGGGCGCATTACCTTAAAACCATTTTTTATACTTAAGGTAAGCTTTTCAGGATATCCTTGCTTCAACACAGGTGGCTGAATCAGTTGTCCAGACTTTGAATGAGCCACCTTTGCTGAAGCAGTTTTTGACTGAGTAACTGAGTTAGCCACCTGTGTTGAAGTAAGGATATTCTTAAAACCTGACCTGTAGGGGGGGGGGGGATCTTCAGACTGGAGCTGAGAACCCCTGCCCTAAGTGGTATATCTGGAAACTTGCAGACACAAAGGGATATGGTGTACTGCACCGACACACTTTATTCGAGCAAATACCCAGTATGTACCTGGCAGATACCTGGAATGCGCCGCTCCTCACCTCTGACAAGCCCCGTTGCGTTTGCCTTCCCAGCCTGGGTTCATGCCTGGCTGATGGGCGGCTGATCTGTTAAATGATAATGATTAGGATTTAATAGGCTGCAATGCTTCGCGTGTCTACCAGATGGCATAAATTCATGAATTGTAATGCAGTATATATATATATACTGTGCAGTATTGCAGCCAGCGGGAATAAAATGCTTCAATCCCTGCCTGGAAAATAACCCAATGCACTCGGGCAGAAAACAGTCACAAACCTCAATACACCCGGGTATACCCGAATTCGTGGGACTAGCCGAGCTCGAATAAAGTGTGTCGCCAGTGTAAGTGCAGTGCCTGGCCACAATGGTTGGTAAGTTCTTCTGTGGTAATACAAGGTACAGTACTTGTTTTTTGTGCCATGATATGCCTGATTGAGCTTTTTACCTTCTCTAACTAATGATCGTATTGTTCTCTAGACCTAATTTGTTTCCATGCAGTAGAAATGAAGATGTAATGCTGTACGAAGTAAATAAATAGCAATTATGTTACAAATACTTCCATCACTCAAAGCGTAATATCCATTAAAAATTGAAGGAATGTAAGCCTACACTGACTTCAAGAACTAAAAGTGAACGTATTTTTCACAAATCCGCAGTAAATAGTATTCATATATTGAAATGGATTTGTTTGTTATGAATTAATCTACATTATGCTTGAATATATTTACATACATGTATACCTTTTGACATTAACTACAATGCAAAGAAAAATGCATGGTAATGAAATGTTATGGAAACCCAATTGGTTAATTTGTCCATCCATCCACAGAAACTGTAACCACAATCCCCAAACGGAAGTAGGTTTCCTTATTCAATTTAAACAAAAGTATGAATAGTAGAGGAGAAAAGACCTCACAGTGATTGAAAATCAATAGTAACGTGTGAAATAAAGTCAATTAGATGGATTCTGTATGAAAGCAAATACTGTACTGTTTAGTAAAAAGTAAGTAACTATACATAGGGACATATTCACTAAACTTTTTAAAATCAGGACACAAACAGTAACTACATATTCATTTAAAACGCGAACGGACATTATATTACCTAACACAATGTTATATTCACTCACTAAGCTAATAAAATGCAACATCTCATTAACATAGGTTTTATATAAAGTTATTGCTGCATTAATGTCAAATAATCTGCCGTTATGTAACTCTTGTGCAGAAACTCAAGTGCAAATACCACCCCGAAAAATAAAATGTGAAAGCGTGTCCAATAATATAAGTTTATACAAACTTGGGGCTAAACTATCCACTTTGTCATTTGCTCACTAAGGCTGCGGCCCCGCTGCCTGCGCTGCTGGCGTCGCGTGCAGCTGAGTCTCCCAGTCTGCAGAGAGCTGCAGGGGGAAAGACAGGGGGGCGTGACGGGGGATTGACTGGGGCGCGGCCGTGACGTCACCCGACAGGTTCACCCTCATTAGCTGAACAGCTGAGGGGCGTGGCCTAGTGCTCCGTCGCAACTCCTGCTCTCAATTTTCTTGAGAGCAGGAGTTTCTGTCGGCGCAGCATGGCGCCCCCCCCCCTCGCAGTGGGCTGGCCCCATTGTGGGGCAGATCTTGTCCCTGCAGTGTCCGTCACAGCGGGCGCTGCAGTAGCCAGCGGGAACCTGGCCTAAGGCCGCATACATCAAGCAGCAAAAAACTGGAGTATTTATCTCGTTTACACAAATATTTTAGTAAGTTTGTTCATATCGCTAATCTAAGTAAAAATGTAGTCATATTTGAATGATGTTCGAAACACGAGATATAAATAATTACATTGCTAAAAATTTGATGAGGTTGAAAAAAGACAAACGTCCATGAAGTTCAACCTATGCTAAATTTAGACAACAGATACTTTATCCTATATTTATACTTACAGTATATTGTAATATGTAAATATTAATTTGCTAATTTCTTTACTGATTGCGTTGATATACAAATGGTGTACTGAAGATGTGGTGTAGTTCCTGTAAAATGGCGTGGAATACTCACTGTTAGCACACTATAAAGCCTTAATTTCATCATACACGTGCCAGTGCTGTTGGGAGTTAGAGAAAACAAATTAGTTGCAGGGAGTTGGAGGTTAGATTTATACTGTTATCTGGTTGAGTTGTCCTGTTATATGTGTCTGTGTGGGTGCTTGTGTGAATATTTTTCTGTCATTTGGAATTTGTTGTTTCTTGTGTTCATAGTTGTTGTGTTGCTTCTCTACTGTGTATTGTGAGCAGAGCCGCCAATAGAAATCTTGGAGCCCAGGACAACTTAAAGGAGCACCCCCCCATGATTAATCCCCCCATTTTCCCCTGGTAATCCCCACATCTCATTCCCCCCCATTAATCCCCACATCTCACCCCCCCCCCCCCATTTAATCCCGACACTGCACAGTGCATTGTGTGTTCCTTAGGGGTGGGAGGAAGGGGGAGGTGGAGAGAAATGGGGGAAGGGGGAGAAAAAGGGGAGAGGGGGTAGAGAGAGAGGGGGAAAGAGATTCAGAAAGAGTGATAGGTAAAGGAAAGAGGCTGAAGGAGAGAGAGAGGATCTGAGTGTGCCCTACTGACTACCGGCTAACCTCGAGGAATGAGGGGGCCTATTAGAGGCCTGTGGAGGGGGCCTGCCGAGCTGCCTGCTGGAAGGTGCCCGCGGAGGTGCCTGTCAGGGGAACCTCCCTTCAACCAGTCTACAGCATGTTGCCTGGACAGGCACCTCCACAGACATCTTCCAGCATGCCACCTTTGCGGATAAAGCCAGATTATGTTTTCCGGCATGGGGCCCGGGGACCTTTACTCACTGGGCCCGGGACAGGAGTCCCAGCTGTCCCCACCACTCGGCGGTCCAGAGTTTTTTAATCAGGTAGTGTTAGGACATGCAAATTTGGTCATATCTTGATGTGGCTTGCAGGCTTATAATGCTTTGACCAAATGATTTAACTACTGTAAATGACCAGATTTCAAGAGAATATATAGGTATTTCACTGTGTGTTTGTCATATTGGATGTAGCTTTGGGATTTTCTGTCTTTTGTTGTATACATTTAGCCACACCCAGTATCACTCCTTTTGACATATACATAATATATATACACACATATATATATATATAAAAAACAAGATACAATCAGCACAAATCTCAACACTTTGTTAATGTAGTAATACTAAAAACCACACCTGGCCAAATCAGTCGAGAGGTATTAACCTTTTCAATCAACTAACCCTACAAAAAATGCTGCCACTTAGGTCCACGGCTCCACACTTACCGCCAGAAATTTGTATAGAAAAGAACGACCTAGGCGCAAATGTGCAGGGAAAGGAGAAAAACATCATAGGGCAATATATCTGAGCAATTCAGGGGTTAGGTGGTAAGATATGCACTTACATTTAGTACAGCAAAAATCAGCCTTTAATCCACTTTGGGATTCAGGAACTCTGCTTCCAACGTTGGTCTGTCTTTCTCTGTAGTCTTTGTGTCCTCTGGATCAGTGCTTTAAACGATGCTCCAACAGCTATCACAACATTACCATGAATCTGCTACAGATGATACCTTGCCATGTATATATACTCTCTACTGCCCGAAATTCACTCACAGAATGTGAGTTGATTACCTGTTTTTACAGTGAGTTATTTTTAGATTAAAAAGGTTTTATACATATATTGTCCCTCCCTTTATTCCCTCCCTACCCCCCCCCCCCTTGTGAGATCCATCCATAGAGACGAGTGGCTTCCAGAGACCATCTGTGACTGCTGCAGCCGCTGCTGAGTTCCCGTGGATAAGTACTCCTGAGATCCAGAGGCCAAGGAGAGGAGCTACAGTAGCTGTGTTCGTGAGTCCCATAGAGGATTACAGGCTTTGAACTAACTTACCTGTGTAAGCGCATCTCTTACCATCATATAGTCTGTTTATAACCAGATATACTGCCTATGATTCCTTTTTGTGTTTCTTCTCTTCCCTGTCTTATTTGCGCCTAGGTCACTCTTCTGCAAATCTTCAAGGCGGCGATTGTGGAGCCGCAGACCTAATCTGGCTGCAGTTTGTAGGGATAGTTGTAACCCAGGGTATGAACCTCATTTAAAATTGTATTGGCTTAATAGGTGGTGTGTATATTTTCCTCCGCTTAAACATACTGTTAAGATCTGCGCTGTATGTTTCTTGTCTGTATATATATATATATATATATATATATATATATATATATATAAAGAAAAAGTATAAGGTGCGCAAAACTGATTTAAAATAGTGTTGCAATGATGTCTATGAGTGCTGCCACAATGTAATGGGTGTACACCACCCCAAAGAAAATACAAAGTACAAAAAAACACAAAAGGCGCAAATCAGAGACACAGGTGCATGGAGATACAACACCTGAAGGATAAATACGTGAACAAGTCCTATATTCGAATTTCACAACGAGATAACCTATAGATGAAAAAGATACCAATATGGTGAAGTACGTTTATGAATAAAATTGTTGCGCAAGCAACTGAGGCTACTTACAATGTAGGATAAATAACAGGCAAATCAGTAAAATGCTTTCAGATCGCTGCATCAAAGGGGCTGATAATCTCAGGAACCGCTCACTCCGTCTGTGTGCTCGCGCGCAGAAGCTTCACTGCTCAGTTGTAATCAGCAGTTGCGTGGGTCCTCTGATGGTGACATCACTCCCCTAAACGGGGATACCGCTGACTCTGTTCACTCAGTGAGATTAGCCACAGGGCTCAATTTCGAAATTGATATAACAGTCCCAATAGCCTTTAAATAAGACTTTGCAGCAAATAGAAAGACAGTTAAAAGTCCTGAATATAACAGAAAATAGGGAGATCTACTGAGAGACCTCTCTCTCTATCTATCTATCTATCTATCTATCTATCTATCTATCTATCTATCTATCTCTATCTATATCTATATATATGTATTTTTTTGCTATGGTGGGTGAAAAAGGCAACAAAAAACCTCCACCGTTAGCATATAGCCAATTAAGAATATCACTGGTGAGCACATTCACTTGTCTTAGACATGTCTACAACCCTGCCTTTCAACCATTATCACCTAGCATACAGTGCTCCCACTGCAGCAAGGGATTCTGGTTAATACTTGATACAGTTTAAACCAACCTCACACTGATGATACTCATCAAGGTTGAAACATGTCTGTGAGTGGTGTGTACTTGCTTTGCTAGTCCTATGCTGTGCTTAAAAGCTGTGTGAACGGCGATGCATCAGCTTAAATGGGCTCAATGTGAATGGATATTCCAGGCAAAATGTGACACATTGTCTGCTCATTCGCTTGTCATTTCCCAGAATCCTTTGTTGCAGTGGGAGCACTGTATGCTAGGTGATAATGGTTGAAAGGCAGGGTTGCAGACCTGTCTAAGACATGTGAATGTGCTCACAAGAGTGATATTCTTTATTGGCAATATATATATATATATATATATATATATAAATTATTTGGTATGTTTTGGGATTTCTTGAGCTTGCTGGGATTCTTTGTGTTTATTAACTTTTTTCCAGCTGGTCTCAGCTGTTTGGAGGTTAGTGGCCCCTCCCCCCGGGATTAAGCTTGCCCCTCCCCACTTTCCAAGTTAGCAGATCTTTTTCATGTTGCTGGGTTTGGACAGATCCAATGTGACCATTCTTCCTCCTAATATAGAGGTAAATTATAATTTTAATCAGGTAGTGTTAGGATCTGCAAATTTGGTCATGCCTTGATGTGGCTTGCATGCTTATAATGCATTGGCCAAAGGGTTTAACTAAATTACCCTTTTTCAAGAGAATACAGTATACAGGTATTTCACTGTGTATTTTTATCACAAGGTGATGCCTTGCCCAGACAACGTGACCTCACATTGTGTCCCATTGTTATGGAAACACATCGCCTGGTAATGTCAGGAATGCTGCAAGAGGAGGAGGCCAGGACGGCAAAAAAGGTCAGTGCCTATGGGCAGAGAAATTCTAAAATCGACCCTTGGCGCTGGTATTTTCCATCTACTGAAACAGTGGTTATTGAACAGAGGCCTGGAATATGTGAACTTTGTGGGCTCTCATCATGGATCTGATCAGTCTGAAATTGTATGGATATTTCTAATAATATTACTCATGTACAGTAATAAGGCAAACTGAAGCTGTGCAGTTTTCCAAACTGTTTAAAAGGCTTCTTATTTTTAAAGGCTCGAATCAAGTGTCTTATCTTTGACACAATTCTTTGCCAGAGGGGTTTATGCCAGCTGCATCCTGGCAGAGGTTTTTTACTTCTTAAATTCCGCCCATTCTGATCAATTTATTTGAATTGCTTCAATAAGCAGGCCTCAATCTACAGTAACACAGTATATGTAATGTTGTATATAACTGAAAAGTCACCAGCATAATGTCATATAGTGCATGCAATTGTGTGCGAAAAAATAATGATATATTACAAATTTGACCCTATTTTTGCCACCAGACCAATTTGACAAATAATCTTGTTTGTAGTTTTAATAGGATAGTTTTAGGAAACACTCTTGTTAAAATTCCACCCACTTTTTGTGATGTGTACAGGTTTTCTATAATGAAATGCCTAATTTAGCGGGCTGATGGTGCATTAAAGCAGAATGAGCAGATTACCACAACCACCAACCCAACTATAAAAATGCAAAACAAATTGCTATTTTAACGAGATTGTCCAACATACTTGCTGTATACAAGCTTCAAAATTATGGGCGGATATTGAAATATTCATTAACCTGGCTGATTGTGTAGCTTTTGCATGTATGTTTAAAGCCACAAAAAATAGTACATATCATTGTATGTGAAAAATGTTGAAAAAAAAACCATCACTAAATTGCAGGTAAATTGAATGCTTTCCACAGTGTTTGCTGTTAGTCTCTTTTTTACGTGCTTCTTAATGCTTCCCTTCCTCCCACCAATCCACCTTACAGGTATAGCAGGCCTTATTGGACCCGCTGACGTGTGCAGTAGCCCCACCCCTTTTACATGCGTCTAATGTAGTTTCAATAGCGGCTGCCACTTGTGGCGTGTTGTATGTCCTGCTGCAACTCGCCAGTGGGAGCAATAATGGCTGCTACCTCTATATACAGATTAAAAAGGAGAGAAGTGCACACCTCATTGTGTAGTATTATTTCCTTTACATAGAATAAAAATGCACTTGCACAGATTTTTGTATCATGAGCAATGCACAGAATGGCTGTTAGGGTCTCCATAGTCCAGGAACTGTGAGTAGGGATCCTTTAACTCTTCCTGATGTGTCCGCCAGACCGGTCGATCTGGTAGCACTTCTCCGGTGTTCCGGTGCTCCCGCATCACGTGAGTGATGCACAACCGTGTCACTACATTGTGACGTCACCGCGACCCAGACGTCCGTCGCAAGAACAGGCAAGGAGGATGGTCTAAGCTGGTGTAACCTCTACAGGTTCCACAGTTTTTTCCTTCTCCAGCACACAGATCACAGCTACTCCCACAGCTTATGGTTGGTGATGTTAAAGCTGCAATATTTCAATCTGAAACTCACCAGTCCCTTGTACCCAATTTTCTAACTTTATCTGTCCATGAAATGCCTGGGAATTGACAGTATAACCCCTGTTCTTTTAATGTAACCATGCATATTTTATAAATCTGTGCCCTGGACATACTTGAAAACGAGAGGTAACTCTCAATGTAGTACTTCCTGGTAAAACATTTTTTATTAATAAATAAAATACACACTTCCCAGCTTCATGCAGCATAATCAGCAACTAACCTTGCACAGATGTGACCCAACAGGTTGAAACAGCTGTATGTGAGTAGGTTTATTAGCTATGCACTTCTGTAACCCAGGCAGTGCTGAAATGCTGTGTATTACGGAAGGAATAAGCTTATAGGGGTCCATGTTAAAATGAATAAGAAGTACAGAGTAACATACTATGCTCATTTGCATGTCATTACCCAGGATCCAGGTTGCAGTCCTGTGACACATGTAAATGCACCACAAGTGGTATTTTTATTTACTGTAAACTGGAGGTTTTTTATTTCACTGTTTTTTACCCAGTACAGTGTACCAGTGTGCACCGAGTCTCCGCTGGCTGTGGGGAAGGGGGGCGTGCCTCCTCCACTAGCCAGCAAACAGGGGAGTGATTGGCGGTGACGTCACAAAGGGGTGTGGTTAGGGAGGAGCTCACAGATGTCCATTGATAGACGTACCCATGGAGGTGTATTATAACTCTACAATGACGTCATCAAGATGTGTTTTTGGCGCGAAATTGTAATTATTACTGCAGTGTATATAAAGGTCCCCTAGTGTGTTGTACCATTCTCCTTGATAAAGCACCTTGTTGTGTGAAACGCGTTGGAGGGTACTTACCTCCCTGTTTGTCATGTCTGATGGATAAATAAACCTTTTTTCAATTTTTGTACACCTGTGTCCCTGGGCAGTGCGCTGCTTTGTGCATTTATTTGCATTTTTCCTGGATTGCTCGCAACTCATCAAGCGGCTGGACACGCCATCTGGATTATCACAAGCTCTAGGAGGGGGTAAGATTCTTTGACACTTTGACACTTACCAATATGGATCATCTTCCTTACTACTGATTGGGGTGAGTTCTGGATTTATTATGCAGCTATCTCCAATGTGGTACAGTGGAGTGTGTTTTAACATATATTTTCTGTTACCTTCAGGATACTTATGGAAACACAGAGCAGGTGAGCGCTAACTAGATGGTAGTAACACCCTATGTAAATACAAGGTAAAACCTTGCAAAGTTAATTGGACTCTTTGCAGGGGCTGCCTACATACTAAAACTGACCCCCTGGTCAGAATGAAATACAAAGTGAAACAGATGTATTATAGGCGCCAATATGATAAAGGATATATCACACCAAATGCAGGGCCAAGGTGAGGCTCAGGATAGATGAGTTGTGCTTAAAAAAAGAAGAAGACAAAAATACAAAACATAGCGTGATACTGTAGGTATATGGGACAAACAACACTCAATATTAAAAACTAACAGCTGAGATCAAGGTGAAAATTATCAAAAAACATTTAATAAAACATATAATCAATTACTATGACAATGGACATAAGAAAAATAAAAAATAATAAAAATACACAGACAGATAAAAATGACCAAATGGTTAATGGTGAGGACCACCTCACTGCGACACCGGGTGAACTGCCCACTCACCGGACGGAGGATGGTAACGAGCAGTGGATAATTTTGAGAGTATCCCCTCTCAGCTGCTCAAACAGCTACTGCACCGGAACGGATCTGCAGAGGAGGCGCTGCACACGCCAGCCGGCGTGTGTGTGTGTGCTCTCACTGCCTGCTCGCGGGATGGATGTCGTGCAGCGTGTTGGCGATTTCTCAGCAGCAGATTCGTCTGTCAGAGTTTTCAGCTGATTCGCCTCCAGGTCAACTCACGGGAGCAGCGGCAGTCTCGGCGTCACTTTTAGGGGTCCTTGCAAGCCACCCTACGCGTTTCGAAAGCAACTGCTTTCTTCCTCAGGGGTTTATGCAAGAGTGTCCGTTAGTGTCCCTTAAATAGGTGTCTCAATCATTTTTTTTCTCTCATTTCACCTGTAGCACGCTCGCACATGCGCAGTTAATGTTGCAAAATAGTCAATCAAGTTCGACTTGCACATGCGCGGGTGCTGCTATCTATTAAAAGTCAATGCTTTTCATAATATACACAAATGTATACAAACAGATCTCAGCTGGACAAATAATTATAAAATAAGGAATATATATATATACATTCTTAAAGCAAGTGATATATAACTAATGTGAAGTGAAAAATTGTGATGTGTAAGGAAATATTGAATTAAATAATTAATAATAAAAAATATATATATATATAAAACATTAATTAGCTTTTATTTAAATATATAACTGTGATAGTGTAGTTATTATAAAATATCAAAAACTACTAGATAGATATATTTTATATTTTGTTAGGTGTGTGGTATTTTTTGTGTAATAATATATTCTTAGTGATATAATTTTAAATAATGAAATATAATAATAACATACAAAATCTAACGTGATGGTGTGTATGTGTAGTAATAAGTCCCCTATATCTTAAGGGGATATTAACATATTTAGGCAATATATATATAATTAAACATATTAAATAAAAATAATATTATAACCCATATATCATATACAGTAAATTCTATATTTTATCAGTTATAACCCAAACATCATACATGGAAAATTAAAAAGGTTAATTAAAAAACAACCTGGATAAACTTCACGGAAAATCAAGTTACCAAAAAAGGTTTCAAATCGAAGTCAACGTTGAGGCCCATTGGGGATAGGGTACGGAGTTCATATATCCAATAGGATTCCCTCCTCCCCAATAGGCTCACAGCGTTTCCTCCTCTCCAATTTGGAGTAATGGTTTCGATAGCCTTGCATTTTAAACCTATAGGATTTTGTGCGTGCACCTGGAGAAAGTGATGTGACACGTTGTGCGTGGTTAGCCCTCTCTTAATATTATATATATGCTCATACAGACGTCTTTGGACAGATCTAGTAGTCATACCCACATATTGCAGACCACACGGACATTCAAGCAAATAAACTACAAAAGAACTTTTGCAAGTAATGTGATGTTTAATGGAATAATTTTTTGAAGTGTTATTGGATGTAAAATTGAAAGATTTAGTACTATATTTGCACGCAGTGCACCTATTGCATGGGAAATACCCCTTATATATGACTTCGTTACGTGGAGTGGCCTGTAGAGTTGGACAGCTTGGAGCTAATTTACGTCCGATGTTGGGGGCTCTGGTGAATATAATCTGTGGTTGTTCAGGCAAAATGCACTCTAGCTCCTTGTCTTTTTTTAAGATGGGCCAATATTTTTTAAAGATTTTACGAATATTTGGTGCCATTTGGTTGTATTTTGTAACAAAGGCTAAGTTAGCAGAATTGTTCTTTTGTTTATTTTTATATTTCAATAGGCTGGATCTCTCCATTTTTGCAACTTCCATGATTGTGTTGTCAAGGTCTTTAGAGGGATATTCCCTTTCCAAAAATTTTTTCTTCAGAATTTCTGCTTGAATATGAAAAGTTTCAACACTAGAGCTATTTCGTTTTAGTCTGATAAATTGACCCTTGGGTATATTTTTTACCCAACTAGGGTTATGGTGACTGCGTGCATGTAAATAATTGTTTGCTTGTACCGGTTTGAAATATGTGCTGGTTTCTATGTTATTATTTTTGATTGAAATATTCAGATCTAAATATTCTATTGAGGAAGGGCTGGAATTGAAAGTGAATCCAAGATTGTAATTATTACTATTCATGTAGGTTTTAAATTCTTCTAATTGTGACAAAGTACCAGACCAGATAAAAATAATATCATCTATGTAGCGTCGCCATAGGACCAAACTTGCTCCATATGGACAGCTGGACCAAATATGGTGTTTTTCCCAGCTGCCCATAAATAGATTTGCGTAACTTGGAGCAAATTTGGTACCCATGGCGGTGCCACATATCTGTAAAAAATAATCCTTATTAAAATGAAAAAAATTGTGAGTGAGTATAAATTTTATACCTGTAACTATAAATGAATTTAATTCTGCAGATACGGATGGATCATTATTTAGTGTTTCTGAAATGGCAGCCAACCCTTGATCATGTTTGATGACAGTATATAGTGAATTGACATCGGCCGTTACAAAATAATAATGTGGAAGCCACTGAATGTCTTGGAGGGTCTGCAATATGTGGGTAGTGTCTCGTACATATGAGGGCAACTGCACAACATATGGTTGTAGTATATTGTCTATATATTGAGATAAATGAGATGTTAGGGACTGTATACCCGAAATTATTGGACGGCCAGGGGGAAATTTTAAACATTTGTGTATTTTTGGTATTATATAAAACAAAGGTATACGGGGATGTATGTTATATAGAAAATCAAATTCGTGTTTTGTAATGATATTGTGATTTAAACCTATTGATAAAAAATTGTAAAGTAACTTTTGATAATGTATAGTGGGGTCAGAGGGGAGGGGTTGGTAAGTGGACAAATCTCCCAAAATTCTCAAGGATTCTTTAATGTAATAGGACTTGTCCATAATTACCAACCCCCCCCCCTTATCAGCCGGTTTGATGATAATAGCATCATTTTCTCCAAGTGCACGCAAAGTATTTTTATCTTCTATACTCAGGTTATCATGTTTAATCTTAAAATTACGGCTTTGCGTTTCCAGGTCGTCCGTAACCATGTTTGCAAAGGTGTCGACGAAAGGCCCGCTAACGAATTTGGGGAAAAACGTAGATGGATTTTTAAATGTTTTATTAACTGGAGTAGTTGTTGAAATAGGCAAATTACTATTAGTGTCTGCTTTGGACAACGCATCTCTGAGGAAATATTTTTTAAGGCACAGTTTTCGTATGTACCTTTGGACGTCTATATAAAGTGTAAAACTATCTGGGCCCGTGACTGGTGCGAATGATAAACCCTTAGAGAGTACTTTGCTTTCCTTATCGGAAATGGGGTAATTGCTAATATTAAAGATGTTATTAAATGTTGTTTTGGATTTTAGTGTTTTGTTACCTTTTCCATTCTTTCGCCCTCCTCTCGTTCCTCTAAGGTGTTTTTTCTTTTTTTGTTGTGTGATTCCCTTGTAGAACTCTCTTTTCCCAATAGGTCCCTTATTGCTTCCTTGGCATTTTTTGGGTCCCTGGATTGTCTCCAATCTAAAAAAGAGAATGTGGCCCTCTCTTCCTCTCGACTAGATGTGGCTGTGTGACGTTCTTTATCTAAATCAATAAGTGGTTGGTATTTATTATGATGGTTATATTGATCAAAGACATTTTCCATCTCTTTCTCTAATTGATTTAATGATGGCATGGGGGGAGCTACAACGTTAGACTTAGTAGGTTGGTTGGCCACATTGGTTTTTTGCTGCATAGAAATTTTTCTTTGTGGTTTTGGGGACACAAATTGTACCGGCTCAGTAGAGTTTTGTCTGAGACTAGAGACACTTTTTCTATAATTTGATGGTATTTTGTGAGAGTAATCCTTTGGATATTTCTCCTTAGTAGATTTATATCTCTCAAAATCTTGTTTCGGTTTTTTCCAATTTCTATAGCAGCCTGTGGCGTAATCAACTTTGTCGCGTTGGAACTTAATTTGTTTTGAGGTAATGGTATCCTTTTGGAGTTTATCCATTTTGTTCCTAATTCGAGTTTCTAATACAGGTAAATCACTATGATCTTTATATTTCTCAAAATAACCCTTCATGTCATTTATTTCTTTGTCTAAAGTCTCCAGACAAACTTTACGTTTTGAAATTAGCAGACGCATCAGTTCAAAAGAACAGTTGTCAAGGATGCGATTCCATTCAAGAATAAATGATTCACTCTGGAAATCAGTAGTGGGTTTTTTGAATAGCCTTAAACCTCGTGGTATACGTTTTTGTTCCACATATTTTTCAATGGTAATCGCATCCCACAACTGTTTATTTTCATTGATAAGCAGTTTCTCCAATTGGTCTGCCATTTCTTGTATATCAGTTTGAGCATTGTCTGCCACAATGGGAACATTCTCCTCGGAAAATATACGATTAATATCAATGTTTCTACTGACTCGCTGAGCGAACAGTAGAGACATATTACACTAGAAAGCGGCTCACTTAAGGGGAAAGAACAATTGGAAACACAGAGCAGGTGAGCGCTAACTAGATGGTAGTAACACCCTATGTAAATACAAGGTAAAACCTTGCAAAGTTAATTGGACTCTTTGCAGGGGCTGCCTACATACTAAAACTGACCCCCTGGTCAGAATGAAATACAAAGTGAAACAGATGTATTATAGGCGCCAATATGATAAAGGATATATCACACCAAATGCAGGGCCAAGGTGAGGCTCAGGATAGATGAGTTGTGCTTAAAAAAAGAAGAAGACAAAAATACAAAACATAGCGTGATACTGTAGGTATATGGGACAAACAACACTCAATATTAAAAACTAACAGCTGAGATCAAGGTGAAAATTATCAAAAAACATTTAATAAAACATATAATCAATTACTATGACAATGGACATAAGAAAAATAAAAAATAATAAAAATACACAGACAGATAAAAATGACCAAATGGTTAATGGTGAGGACCACCTCACTGCGACACCGGGTGAACTGCCCACTCACCGGACGGAGGATGGTAACGAGCAGTGGATAATTTTGAGAGTATCCCCTCTCAGCTGCTCAAACAGCTACTGCACCGGAACGGATCTGCAGAGGAGGCGCTGCACACGCCAGCCGGCGTGTGTGTGTGTGCTCTCACTGCCTGCTCGCGGGATGGATGTCGTGCAGCGTGTTGGCGATTTCTCAGCAGCAGATTCGTCTGTCAGAGTTTTCAGCTGATTCGCCTCCAGGTCAACTCACGGGAGCAGCGGCAGTCTCGGCGTCACTTTTAGGGGTCCTTGCAAGCCACCCTACGCGTTTCGAAAGCAACTGCTTTCTTCCTCAGGGGTTTATACAAGAGTGTCCGTTAGTGTCCCTTAAATAGGTGTCTCAATCATTTTTTTTCTCTCATTTCACCTGTAGCACGCTCGCACATGCGCAGTTAATGTTGCAAAATAGTCAATCAAGTTCGACTTGCACATGCGCGGGTGCTGCTATCTATTAAAAGTCAATGCTTTTCATAATATACACAAATGTATACAAACAGATCTCAGCTGGACAAATAATTATAAAATAAGGAATATATATATATACATTCTTAAAGCAAGTGATATATAACTAATGTGAAGTGAAAAATTGTGATGTGTAAGGAAATATTGAATTAAATAATTAATAATAAAAAATATATATATATATAAAACATTAATTAGCTTTTATTTAAATATATAACTGTGATAGTGTAGTTATTATAAAATATCAAAAACTACTAGATAGATATATTTTATATTTTGTTAGGTGTGTGGTATTTTTTGTGTAATAATATATTCTTAGTGATATAATTTTAAATAATGAAATATAATAATAACATACAAAATCTAACGTGATGGTGTGTATGTGTAGTAATAAGTC